>NC_041380.1:425185500-425238429 GCF_002162155.2 Triticum dicoccoides
ACCCTTCTGGTTTTAGTTGCATTAGCCCAACACACTCATATTGCTATGTTTCATGCATGCATCATATTGTTGCACATTGTTTGGTGATGGTTGTGTATCGGTGTCCTTTGCGACAGGTTCTGCCTCCGAGGAGTACCGTGATTACCCTAACGAAGAACCGTATCAGTGCATCGAACCATCAGGCAAGCAACCAACCATTTGATCATATCGATACAATCCCATGTTCTCGCTCCTGCTCTGTTTTACTGCATTAAGACAACGCGTTTCAAACTGCTGTGTGCTACGGTAGTTGAACCCATTTCCTCTGCATGACCTGTCATTGCCACAGTAACTAGATGAAACCCACTAGCATGTGTAGGAGTTGATTGAGCCATATGTATGTGTTGTTCCTACCTTGCTATGCCTGCTATGCTTAGAGTCGTGTCAGGTCTGGTTCATCTGGGTGTAGAGTGAAATGTTTATGTCGGTAATGAGAGTGGTGTGGTGAACACGATTTGGTAAAGGTATCGATGAGAGGCCATGTAGGAGTACATGGTGGGTTGTTTCATTGAAGCCGACCTTAAGCACTGAGATCTGTATGTGTGATTTAAGAATCAGCTACTACCATGCATTGGGCCCGAAACCAATGGACCCTCTCGCTTCTTATTCACCCTAGTTCTCCGTCCAGGAGTTGCAAGTAGTTTCTGGTGTTTGTAGCCTACTGGAGGCCGTGGACAGCGCTGACCGTAGGGGTGGGCTGTGATGCGGTAGGTACGTGGCACGGTGTACCGAATACCCGTTAGGTATCTCGGGAACCCTGTTCACATCGTTCGGGGCCGTATGGGAAACCTCGGCCGGACTCCCTGCGGATGGAACCTGGATAGGCGATAAACCTGGACTGGAGGCTTAGGTGGTTACGTAGGTCGTGGCCGACACCCACGTTGGGCTTCCGCTTGAAGGTTGCCGAGTACATGTCGTGTAAACGACGGTAAGTGGTGAGAGCGTGTATGAAGAAGTACACCCCTGCAGGGTTATCATAATCTATTCGAATAGCCGCGTCCGCGGTAAAGGACTACTTGGTTGCCTATACAGTTCATAGACAAGTAAATGGAAACTGCTAAAAGCCTCAAGATAAGTGTGAGTGCCGAGGATGGCTCTTCCGTAGGAAGACGGAGGTGGATCCTCAGTAGTGTATTGAAGTGGTGAGTAGTGGACTCGTGTGCGCAAAACCATTTCAAGTTGGAGTATCGTAGGATAGTCTAGCCAAGAGTCAAAGCTGGCTTGCTGCAATAACTCCACCAACCCTTCTTGATAATATGCATGTATGTAGGATCTGATGTAAGTCTTGTTGAGTACCTTTGTACTCATGTTGCTATAATCTACATTTTTACAGAAGACGCTTTAACCCCTTCTGATGGGTTCTATGTAGACGTTGACATCAACGAGTAGGCTAAAGACCCAGGTGGTGACCCTGAGCTTGTGAAGGACCATGTAGTATAGCTAGGCTTTCCAAGCCTCTTTTATTTTACTAGTTGTCTGTACTCAGACAAGTTACTTCCGCTGCTGGTTTGTATGACTGTATGACTTGTATGTTGGGTCGTGAGACCCGTACCTTTGTGTATGTTATGTATGGCTCCCTGAGCCTTAAATAAAGTACTTGTGTCGTAGAGTCATGTTGTGATGCTTCGTTGTATTTGCACATATCGAGCATATTGTGTGTATGATTGAAATGCTTGGTATGTGTGGGGTCTGACTATCTAGTTGTTTATCTTTAGTAGCCTCTCTTACCGGGAAATGTCTCCTAGTGTTACCGCTGAGCCATGGTAGCTTGCTACTGCTCTGGAACACTTAGGCTGGCCGGCATGTGTCCTTCTTCGTTCCTGTGTCTGTCCCTTCGGGGAAATGTCACGCTTTGAGTACCGGAGTCCTGTTAGCCCGCTACAGCCCGGTTTACCGGAGTCCTGCTAGCCCAGTGCTACAGCCCGGACCCACTTGCTGATGACCGACACGTTCGAAGTTGGGTCATGGATGCCTGTCCCTGTAAGTCTGTGCCACTTTGGGTTTACGACTAGTCATGTCAGCCCGGGCTCCCTATCATATGGATGCTAGCGACACTATCATATACGTGAGCCAAAAGGCGCAAACGGTCCCGGGCAAAGGTAAGGCGACACCCGTGGGGATACCGTGCGTGAGGCCGCAAAGTGATATGAGGTGTTACCGGCTAGATCGATGTGACATCGAGTCGGGGTCCTGACAGGATGGCTTTATAGGCCATGCAAAATACACACGACACCGGATACCGAACCAACCCACAGCCTTAGAGCATGTTGGATACTCTGGTAAGTAGCTAGAGCAGCGAGTATATCCTCACCAAAAATACCTCAGAGCCACACTTTCCGGAAGATGACGACCTCAGAGTATTGATGGTCTTCGAGACTTTCGCTTCAAACAATCGGCGTAAGAGAACACTCCGTGACCTCGCCGAAGTCTGCCAAGTCGCGACAATAAATCCCTGGAATGACAATGCAATAACTTTTAATGCCAACAACGAACCAAAATTCGGGTTAGTCCGGGCACCGGCCGCCTTGGTCCTCAACCCAATTGCGGATGGCTTTCGACTCACTAAAGTGCTCATGGACGGCCACAACGGATTGAACCTCATTTACGAGGACACACTCAGTAAAATGCAAATAGACAAAAGCCGCATCGAGCAAAGTGATATGACCTTTCGAGGAATCATTCCCAGTCGGGAAGCAAGATGCGCGGAAAAAATTAAGCTCAACGTGGTATTCGGCACGCTGGAGAACTATCGGTCCAAAGAGATAACCTTCCATGTGGCCCCTTTCAACCGTGGATATCACGCCCTGTTAGGGCGGGATGCATTCACGCGCTTTCAAGCCATACCTCATTATGGGTATATGAAGCTCAAGATGCCTGGTCCCAATGGTATTATCACTCTCGACAGTGATCCGGACATAGCACTCCGTGCTGAAAACAAAACCGCATCTCTGGCCCTCGAGGCACTATCCGAGGCCCTTGCGGCCAAAGAATTGACTGCACTATGCTCCACGGTGGATAGGGACGATGTAATCCTCGATAAGTGCCCCAAATCCACCTCCTTCACACCAGCAGATGAAATAGTCAAATTTCAAGTTCACCCGACGGACCCCAAGAAGACAGCCTCCATCGGGGCACATCTGGGCCCTATAGTCGACGCCGCATTACGCGCGTTCCTGCGCGAGAACTGGGACATATTCGTGTGGCATCCTTCTAACATGCCAGGAATCCCACACAGGTTGGCCGAACACAGCCTCAACATATTGAAGGGATACAAGCCGGTCAAGCAAACACTGCGGCGCTTTTCCGAACCCAATCGGCAAGCTATGGGGGAGGAACTAGCCAAGTTAATTGAGGCTGGGTTCATTAGAGAAATAAAACATCTGGACTGGCTAGCAAACCTGGTGATGGTACCAAAGAAGGATAAATCCTGGTGCCTATGCGTCGATTTCAAAGACCTCAACAAGGCCTGTCCTAAGGATCCCTTCCCCCGCATCGATCAGATCATTGACGCTACCGCAGGACACGACTCACTGTGTGTCCTCGAGGCATACTCCGGATACCATCAAATCAAAATGAAGGAATCTGATCAAGCCGCAACAGCATTCATTACCCCATGATTCAAACATCGACGCTACCGCAGGGCCTTTCTGCTTGAACACTATGCCCGTCGGGCTGAAAAACACCGGCGCCACCTACCCACGCATGATTCAAACATGCTTGGAGAAACAAATCGGCAAAATAGTCGAAGCATATGTGTATGACGTCGTCATAAAAACTAAGCACGTCGAGTCACTAGTAGACAACCTGCATCTCACATTCGACAACATCCGTGCATATGACATCAGGCTCAATCCGGAAAAGGGTGTCTTCGGCGTTCCCGCCAGAAAACTGCTGGGCTTCATCGTTTCCAATAGAGGAATTAAGGCAAACCCAGCCAAAATCTGAGCTTTGTCACAATTGGCTACACCATGAGACCTTAAACAGGTCCAAATACTAGCCGGATGAGTGCCAGCTTTAAGTTGCTTTATCTCCAGATTAGGAGAAAAAGCATTGCCACTATACCGCCTACTCCGACGCATAGACCACTTTGAGTGGACGGACGCAACAACGGCCGGACTGGAAGAAATAAAAGCTCTTTTAGCGAGCAACCCAATCCTTGCCACGCCGAACATCGACGAACCCATGTTATTATACATCTCTACAACAAACCAGGTGGTGAGTGCATTGATCGTCGTCGAACGAGAGGAGGACGGACATAAATTCCCACTTCAGAAACCAGTATACTATGTATCCACTGCCCTCACACCATGCAAATCCCAGTACCCTCATTACCAAAAGATAGCATATGCGGTCTTCATGGCATCCTCGAAGCTACGACACTAATTCCAAGAGTGCTTGGTCATGGTGGCTTCCGAAGTACCACTCAATGACATAATAAACAACCGCGACGCTACAGGCCGGATTGCCAAGTGGGCTATTGAGCACTTGCCAGTTGATATCACATATGAACCACGTCGGCCCATTAAATCCCAAGTATTGGCTGGCTTCGTCACCGAATGGATAGAGGCCGAACTCCCTAAAGAGTACGGTACATATCCAGCTGGGTCATGCACTTCGATGGCTCTAAAATGCTGGCCGGTTTAGGAGCGAGCGTTGTCTTAACGTCCCCCACAGGAGACACAGTTCAGTATGTACCCCAAATATTATACACAGACTCCAATAACACAGCCGAATACGAGGCATAATTGCATGGTCTTCGGATTACTGTCTCTATGGGCATACAACACCTGGAGGTGCGCGGGGATTCAAACCTCGCAATATCCCAAATAAACGGAGACTTCGATGCTAAAAATCCGAAGATGGCGGCCTATTGTAACGCCGTACTAAAAATATCAACTCGGTTCGAGGGACTCAAGTCTCATCATGTGGCTCGAGAAAGTAATCAAGCGGCGGATGTCCATGCTCGCATGGGCGCCAAGCGTGATCCCGTCCCGCCTAACATCTTTTTGGAAAGGCTCTTCAAGCCAACCATGGTGTGGCAGGATGAGAGTGGCAACACTAGTCCGGATTCGGTTTTTCCACAAGAATCCGAACACAATTCTGATATCATCGGGGGCTCAGCCACTGAAACAACACCATCAACCCACCTAATATATAATGGCAGTAATTGCCGCATGGATCGAACACTTCTTGGCCTATCTTAATAGGCGAGAGCTCCCTGAGGACCAGAATGAGGCTCGATGCATCATTTGGCGCTCAAAAGCCTACAAGGTTCATGAAGGAGGGCTCTACAAGAAGAGTGCTACCGGAATACTTTAAAGATGTATCTTTGAAGAAAAAGGACGGCATCTCTTGGCTGAAATCCATGCTGGTCTTGGCGGTCACCACGCCGCAGCCCGGGCTCTTGTAAGCAAGGCCTTCCATATCGGTTTATTCTGGCCAACGGCCCAAGCAGATGCACAGGACCTTGTCCAACATTGCATGGGATGCCAGCTTTTCACCAATAAAAGCCATATGCCACCTACGGCCTTACAAACAATCCCCACTACTTGGCCTTTCGCGGTCTGGGGTCTTTATATGGTCGGACCCCTCAAAGGGGGGAGCCATAAGAAAAAATATCTACTGGTCATGGTAGATAAATTCACTAAGTGGATAGAGGCCAATCCCGTTAAAACGGCCGAAGCCGGACCAGTGATAGACTTTATATCCGGTGTCATACACCATTATGGTGTCCCACACAACATCATCACCGATAACGGCTCCAATTTTACAGCCGACGAAGTGAAAAAATGGTGTGCTAACCTGGGCATCAAGCTCGATTATGCCTCCGTCTATCACCCCAAACGAACGGTTAAGTCGAACGAGCTAATGGTCTTATCATGAGCGGCATTAAGCCTAGACTAGTACGGTCTTTAAAAGAGTCAGACAAACACTGGGTCGAGGATCTCGACTCCATACTCTGGGGGCTGCGGACCACGCCCAATCGCACTATCGGTTACACACCATTTTTCATGGTGTACGACGCGGAGGCTATTTTACGCTGCGACGCAGGACAGTCTAGATACCCTGGAGGAGGAGCGCGATGTTGCAAAGGCCCGTTCCGCATTTTATAAACAACAAGCTTGCAGATACCAAAGCAGAGAGGTGCGGGCCAAGAATTACAATGTTGGTGAACTCGTTCTACGCTTTCCAGAGAAGAAAAAGGACAAACTCAAACCCAAGTGGGAAGGTCCCTTCATTATAGATGATGTTCTCACTAGAGGTGCGTACTGTCTGCGTGACACATCAGATAATTGCTTAGAGCCGAACCCGTGGAATGGCGCCAGACTCTGAAGATTCTACGCCTAGAGCCGGACTCATTATTCGTTTTCTTTTTGCTCCTCTTTTCATTTTCTCTCTCTTTAAATATTTTTTCATTAGCTTTATAGATCTTGTGCGACTAGACTGCACACTTATGAGGTACACATCCTTAAATGTATACGCCCATAACACATGGGGGTTTCTTTTACAGAAGCTTATTATCATTTTTCGAGCATCAAGCTCGCCACATATATGTCCTTTTCTCATATATATATACCTTTTCTCCGCCATGATATGCACCTTTATGACTTAAGTTTTTGCCAAGCTGGGTTGCCTGGCTCCTATGCTTATGCCCTACATTCCTGTTAGTTCGGCTAGGGCATAAGGGGAGCACCTCTGCGATTGTTATAGACGGTTCATTCAGACTTGTACCTCAGACTCGATGAAGCCAAAATCTAGCATTCTTAAGGGAATAATCGGTCGACGGACTAAAGACGTTTTACCTCGTTGCACTATGAACCCCAGATATTATGTATACTGTGATTTTTTGAATCACAGTTTGGGCATGCATACTAACGCATGTTCACCCAGGGAAAGGAACCCTTAATAGAACTATTCTCTCTGGAAGATGTTTCTTACAATCAATAAGTAATATAACATAGCTAGCCAAATACAACTTGTCTGTTCAAGCAACTATGACCCCTACGCCTGGTTTCCATGCATGCCCCGGTATTTATTATCGGTCCGGTATTCGGAAACACTCCGCACCTTCGAGTCCGGAGGTCGAAGCGAAAAGGTCTGTCATGACAATCATTTTACAATTCGGCTAGGGACAAAATTGTCAATTTAAGTACATAGTTACTTGGACTCAAAAACTTCTTCCTATATACCATCTAACAAGCTGTCTAGCTTACAGTCCTGTTGTGAAAACTTTGCAGCTATCTTTACTTGGTCATATACCAAGATCACTGGAATCTCTTATCCATCTGACCCCCGAGGTACGACCCAGGCCATATGATTCGGATCAAGTCCGGTATATCGTGTTTTCACCATGGCCCAGACCTCTCGTGCGCCTTCCTGGCAAGTAGATATCTTCCATAATCTAAAGCGGTGCCGAGCTCCCTTGAACAACTTCACAGGCTCCTCCATACTTCCTGGAGGGGATACGGATGGCCATAAAGCCTTGGCAATGCTCCACATCGCTTTTTGAGGTCGCTCGTACACTTTGGACAGCTCTTGTAACAGATCGCCTTGGAAGCTAGATGCCTCTTCTTCGGGCCGCCCAGTCAAAATACCTACAGGAATAAACTTATCAGAAGTCGCCTCAGCGAACTGTACGACAATAAGTTGAACGGCATACTGAATATGCTGCCTCGCAGCTTTTTCTTCTCCTTTATTGCGTCCGCTAGTTGGGCCCGGACATCCTTCAGCTCTTCGCCGAGCTGGGTATTGGCATCCTGCAGCTTGTTCTTTTCATCCCTGGTCCATGTCAGCACACGTTGACCAGCGGCCTCTTGCCTTTCGGCATGTTCCTTCTCCCCTTGTGTGCCTTTAGCTTCTCTTCCATCTGAGCCAACGAGCCTGCCATCGTATAAAACAACAATGATTATTCGTATAAACACGACTGGCACATGATTACATTTTCCAGATAAAAGGAAACCTTACTAGTCAGTGCCTCCTTGGACTTCCCCAGTTCGGCGGTAACAACAGTTAGCTGGGTCCGGCACTGTTCCAGCTCCTGAGATAGCATGTTGTTCTTCTCCGTGAGTACCTGATTATACAATGATCCTTAAATCAGTTGTTTCAACTGCTTCAAGTCTCGGGGGCTGCTGGTATATGGTCACCAGATCTATACAATGCATACTTACCTGCATATCTTTCAAATAGTGGTCAGTAGCTCTGGCAAGCCCATCCCGAGCAGCTCGGATGTATGCATTAGCCGAGCTGAAGGCATTGAGCGCCTCTTCAGTAAAGCTGGGGTCGTGAAGAGCAGCCCTCCATCGCTGATGGTTCATGGCGCTCTCCACTTCAGAGTTCATGACGGACACATCATCTGAATCCTATGAAGGAGAACAATCCGGCGTCAGTCCCGTATCAGCCCCCACCCTAGAGGCGAGGTCTGGAACCTAATTGGTAGAGGCACGACTGGCAGGATCCCATGACATAGTTCGGCGAACAATCTTCCTGATAAAACATAGCGGACAATGTCACAGTTCTATGTGACTTCCAGGGGGCATATTCGAATCCATACCTCTTTGATGAAGGCTCGACCATGTTGTCATCTGCTTCCTCTTCAAAGACCCGCCCGACACAGGTGCCGCTTGATACGTCTCCAACGTATCTATAATTTTTAATTGTTCCATGCTATTATATTATCTGTTTTGGATGTTTAATGGGCTTTATTATGCACTTTTATATTATTTTTGGGACTAACCTATTAACCGAAGGCCCAGTGCAAATTGCTATTTTTTTGCCTATTTCAGTATTTCATAGAAAAGGAATATCAAACGGAATCCAAACGGAACGAAACCTTTGCGAGGATCTTTTTTGGAAAAACGCAATCCAGTAGACTTGGAGTGGAGGTCGAGGAAGCAACGAGGCGGCCATGAGGTAGGGCGGCGCGCCCCACACCCTCATGGGCCCATCGTAGCTCCACCGACCTACTTCTTTTGCCTATATATACTCTTATACTCTGAAAACATCCAGGGGAGCCACGAAACCACTTTTCCACCGCCGCAACCTTCTGTACCCGTGAGATCCCATATAGGGACCTTTTTCGGCGTTCTGCCGAAGGGGGGTTTGATCACGGAGGGCTTCTACATCAACACCATAGCCTCTCCAATGATGTGTGAGTAGTTTACCACAGACCTTCGGGTCCATAGTTATTAGCTAGATGGCTTCTTCTCTCTCTTTGGATCTCAATACAAAGTTCTCCTTGATGTTCTTGGAGATCTATTCGGTGTAATTATTTTTGCGGTGTGTTTGTCGAGATCCAATGAATTGTGGTTTTATGATCAAGTTTATCTATGAACAATATTTGATTCTTCTCTGAATTCTTATATGCATGATTTGATATCTTTGCAAGTCTCTTCGAATTATCAGTTTGGTTTGTCCTACTAGATTGATCTTTCTTGCAATGGGAGAAGTTCTTAGCTTTGTGTTCAATCTTGTGGTGTCCTTAATTTCCCAGTGACAGTAGGGGCAGCAAGGCACGTATTGTATTGTTGCCATCGAGGATAAAAAGATGGAGTTTATATCATATTGCTTGAGTTTATCCCTCTACATCATGTCATCTTCCCTAATGCGTTACTCTGTTCTTATGAACTTAATACTCTAGATGCATGTTGGATAGCGGTTGATGTGTGGAGTAATAGTAGTAGATGCAGAATCGTTTCGGTCTACTTGACACGGACATGATGCCTATATTCATGATCATGCCTAGTGAGCGAGTCCTGGATTAGGGGGTGTCCGAATGGCCGGACTATACCTTCGGCCAAACTCCTGGACTATGAAGATACAAGATTGAAGACTTCGTCCCGTGTCCGGAAGGGACTTTCCTTGGCGTGGAAGGCAAGCTTGGCGATACGGATATGTAGATCTCCTACCATTGTAACCGACTCTGTGTAACCCTAGCCCTCTCCGGTGTCTATATAAACCGGGGAGTTTTAGTCTCTCTGATCTCGTGGTAGATCTACTCTTGTACTACCCATATCATCAATATTAATCAAGCAAGACGTAGGGTTTTACCTCCATCAAGAGGGCCCAAACCTGGGTAAAACATCATGTCCCCTGCCTCCTGTTACCATCTGACCTAGACGCACAGTTCAGGACCCCCTAGCTGAGATCCACCGGTTTTGACACCGACATTGGTGCTTTCATTGAGAGTTCCTCTGTGTCGTCGCTTTTAGGCCCGATGGCTTCTCCGATCATCAACAGCGATGCGATCCAGGGTGAGACTTTTCTCCCTGGACAGATCTTCATATTCGGCGGCTTTGCACTGCGGGCCAATTCGCTTGGTCATCTGGAGTAGATCGAAAGCTACGCCCCTGGCCATCAGGTCAGATTTGGAAGTTTGAACTACACGACCGACATCTGTGGAGACTTGATCTTCGACGGATTCGAGCCACAGCCGAGTGCGCCGTACTGTCACGATGGGCATGATTTAGCTCTACCGCCGAACAGTGCCCTGGAGGCCGCACCTGTGTCCGCTCCGACCCCTAGCTCGGAGCTGATCACACCAACTGAGGATGGGTGGTTAGACACCGCCTCGGGGGCTGCAATTTCTACGGCGATCGAGCCGAACACTAGCCATGTTCTCTGCGAAGCCCGTGACTACAAGGAGTCGGACTCCTCTCCAGACTCCGAGCCCTCCGCACCCCGATCGATCGAACCCGATTGGGCGCCGATCATGGAGTTCACCACCGCGGACATCTTTCAGCACTCGCCCTTCGGCGATATTCTGAAGTCACTAAAGTCTCTATCTTTGTCAGGAGAGCCCTGGCCGGACTATGGTCGGCAAGGTTGGGATGCGGATGATGAAGAAATTCAAAGCCCACCCACCACCCACTTCGTAGCCACTGTTGATGATTTAACCGACATGCTCGACTTCAACTCCGAAGACATCGACGGTATGGACGCCGATGCAGGAGACGATCAAGAACCAGCGCCTATAGGGCACTGGAAAGCCACCTCGTCGTATGATATATACATGGTGGACACCCCAAAAGAAGGCAATGGCGATGGAACAGCGGAGGATGACCCCTCCAAGAAGCAGCCTAAGCGCCGGCGTCAGCGGTGCCACTCTAAATCCTGCCAAAACAAAAACGGTGATTCCGACACGGGGGATAATAACACCCCGGACTGTGCCGAAGACAACCACCTCCAGCAAGATTCAGCATAGGAGGATAGAGAAGCCAGCCCTCATGAGAGAGCGGCAGACAGAGAGGTCGAGGACGATAATTACATGCCTCCCTCCGAAGACGAGGCAAGCCTCGACGATGACGAATTTGTCATGCCGGAGGATCCCGTCGAACAAGAGCGTTTCAAACGCAGGCTTATGGCCATGGCGAGCAGCCTCAAGAAAAAACAGCAACATCTTAGAGCTGATCAAGATTTGCTAGCCGACAGATGGACTGAAGTCCTTGCGGCCGAAGATTATGAACTCGAGCGCCCCTCCAAGAGCTACCCAAAGCGCAGGTTGCTACCCCAACTAGAGGAGGAAGCACTTAAACCTACATCACTAGTGCATGATGCGGCCGACCAGCCACCCCGTGGTCGCGACAGAGAGGCCTCTCGGCCCCCCACTCAAGTCGCACCCCAGTGCCGCTCCAAAAATACCAAGGCATGGGAAAATGCGCCAGACCTGCGAGACATATTGGAGGACAAGGCAAGGCAAACAAGATCGATCTATGGATCATGTGGGCGCCCCACAGCACAAGACGGTACTCGTCACGCCGGATATAGTAAATCCGGCCGGGCCGAACACAGTAGACAAAGCTCATTTGAGCTGCGTCATGATATAACATAGTACAGAGGCGCTGCACATCCACTATGCTTCACAGATGAAGTAATGGATCATCAAATCCCCGAGGGTTTCAAACCCGTGAACATCGAATCATATGATGGCACAACAGATTCTGCGGTATGGATCGAGGACTATCTCCTTCATATCCACATGGCCCGCGGTGATGACTTACACGCCATCAAATACCTCCCACTCAAGCTTAAAGGACCAGCTCGGCATTGGCTTAACAGCTTGCCAGCAGAATCAATTGGTTGTTGGGAGGACCTAGAAGCTGCATTGCTCGACAATTTCCAGGGCACTTATGTGAGACCACCAGACGCCGATGACCTAAGCCACATAATTCAGCAGCCAGAGGAATCGGCCAGACAATTCTGGACACGGTTCCTAACCAATAAAAATCAAATCATCAAATGTCCGGACATAGAGGCCCTAGCAGCCTTCAAGCATAACATCCGCGACGAGTGGCTTGCACGACACCTAAGACAGGAAAAGCCAAAATCTATGGCAGCCCTCACGACACTTATGACCCGCTTTTGCGCAGGAGAAGACAGCTGGCTAGCTCGCAGCAATAACATGACCAAGAGCCCTTGTAATTCGGATACCAAGGACAGCAGTGGCAGGTCGCATCGCAACAAGCAAAAGCGCCGCATTAACAGCGACAATGCTGAGGATACAACAATTAATGCCGGATTCAGAGGCTCTAAACCCGGTCAGCGGAAAAAGCCATTCAAAAGAAATACTCCGGGCCCGTCCAATTTGGACCGAATACTCGATCACTCATTCTAGATACATGGCACCCCCGAAAAACCAGCCAATCACACCAACAGGGATTGTTGGGTGTTCAGCAGGCAGGCAAGTTAAATGCCGAAAGCAGAGACAAGGGGCTGCATAGCGATGACGAGGAGGAGCCCCGGCCGCCGAACAAGAGTGGACAGAAACATTTTCCCCCACAAGTGCGAACGGTGAACATGCTATACGCAACCCACGTCCCCAAGAGGGAGCGGAAGCGTGTGCTAAGGGACGTATACGCGATGGAGCCAGTCGCCCCAAAGTTCAACCCATGGTCTTCCTGCCCGATCACTTTTGATGGAAGGGACCACCCCACTAGCATCCGTCATGGCGGATTCGCTGCATTGGTTCTAGACCCAATTATTGACGGATTTCACCTCACTAGAGTCCTTATGGACGGCGGCAGTAGCCTGAACCTGCTTTATCAGGATACAGTGCGGAAAATGGGCATCGATCCCTCAAGGATTAAACCCACTAGAACGACCTTTAAAGGCATCATACCAGGTGTAGAAGCCAACTATACAGGCTCAGTTACACTTGAAGTGGTCTTCGGATCTCCGGATAATTTCCGAAGCGAGGAGTTAATCTTCGACATAGTCCCGTTCCGCAGTGGCTATCACGCACTGCTCGGGCGAACCGCATTTGCCAAGTTCAATGCAGTGCCGCACTACGCATACCTGAAGCTCAAGATGCCAGGCCCTCGAGGCGTCATCACGGTCAATGGAAACACTGAATGCTCTCTTCGAACGGAGGAGCATACGGCGGCTATCGCAGCGAAAGTACAAAGCAGCCTCTCAAGGCAATTCTCCAGTCCGGCCATTAAACATCCGGATACCGTCAAGCGCGCCCGGAGTAACCTACAACAAGACCGCCTGGCACGTTCTGAGCAAGCGTAGCAATGCGGCCCCAACCCCAGCCCTCGCGAACTTGCGAAACCAGTGCCGCGCGTACATAACTACGCTCTGGAAATACCATGGGCACAGGGGGGGGCACCATCACGGCAAGCCCGAAATGCGGCTTAAGCCGCACTAGGGGCTGCCGATTTCTTAAATTTTCTCTTATTTTTAGGACTCCATTCTTTGGAAGGCTTGTCCGGCAGTACAATTGCCGCACAAACGATACAACCAAGGAAGCAGAAAGCTACGCCGCACTACGGAACTCTAAGTTGGTCTCTATAACGAGCAGTATACCTATTTCGCATAACATTCCGCAGCTCGCCCCTGGAAAGGACATATTTGATAGTCCCATCTTTTGCTTATCGCACTATTTGTATCGTTCTGCTTTGATCACAGCTTTTTTAAATAAACAATGCATAGCTTACGTCTATTACCGCATTACCTCTTTTTACGAATATATGTTCATTAATGACATGTTGCACCCGTACACTTTGGTACGGCCAATACGCTAGGGGCTTAAGTACCCCACAACATGGTGTGAGAAGTCCGAACACTTTCACAAGTGTGGCACCCCGAACTTATTGCATTATATGCATCGGCTCCGAATCATGTCTTGGGTCAATAGTTGGGTTTGCCCGACTCCTATGTTTTGGTACCTTACATTCCGTTATATCGGCTAAGGTATCACTAGGAGAACTACTGCGATTGTGCCCCAGTTGAGCTGGGCTAAGCACCTCAGTAGAGAAAGCTAAAACTGACCATCATGATGAGGCGAGAGCTGGTCGCTATTTGAGAGGTTTTCGAGTCCCTAAAGACTTATGCCGCTTAGAGCGAGGAGTCAGCTTTGTCCGGCCTAGGCGTGGATAGCGCCCCGAACTCAGTCTTCCGAACACTAGGGGCTTCGCCGAAATTTAAAATTATAGAATTCTATGGCTAAGTGAGAGTGTTCAAGCATTATAGTCCGATTGCCTTGTTTGTTGTGTTGAGCGCCTCCCTCGAAGGACCCAAGAATGGGAAAAAGAGAGCTCATGTTTATCCCGAACACCCCAGCACTCATGGCATGGGGGCAAAAGCCGACGACTCGCCATCTCTCAAATTTGATAAACGGCTGCACAGAAGGTAATATTTTAAATTCAAAAGCGTTGCTTAGCGCATATGAACAAGTTTTCAGCATATAGGATCACAAATGCGAGTTTACTCAAAAATTACATCTTTGGAGCATTCATCCGCTATAAGGTGGGCACCCTTCAGGACGCCCTCATAATACGCTTCTGGGACGTGATGCTCCTTGCCCGGCGGCGGCCCGTCCTTCACCAGCTTCTCTGCATCCATCTTGCCCCAGTGCACTTTAGCACGGGCAAGCGCCCTACGGGCACCTTCGATGCAGACGGAGCGCTTGATTACTTCAAGCCATGGACAGGCATCCACCAGCCGCCTCACCAGCCCGAAGTAGCTCCAAGGCAGAGCCTCTCCAGGCCACAGCCGAACTATGAGGCCCTTTACGGCCTGTTCGGCAACCTTGTGGAGCTCGACCATCTGCTTCAGCTGGTCGCTCAAAGTCACCAGGTGTCCGGCCTCAGCATACTGAGACCAGAACACCTTCTTTGTCGAGCTCCCCTCCTCGGCTCGGTAGTAGGCGGCGACATCAGACGCACTGCGGGGCAAATCTGCGAATGCTCCTGGAGAGCTCCGGACTTGGGTAAGTAACAAATAATTCATTTTCACGTGCTTGCTTTGCATAATGAATGCCTTACCCGCCGCTATCTTCTTCATCGCGTCCATTTCTTTGAGGGCTTTTTGGGCTTCGGCCTTGGCAGACTTCGCGCTTTTGAGGGCTGCCGCAAGCTCGGACGCTTGCGTCTTTGAGTCAAGCTCCAAACTCTCATGTTTTTTCACGAGAGCCTGGAGTTCTTTCTGCACCTCCTCCACCCGCGCCTCCTGCTTCTCTCTCTCCGTGTGCTTCGCGGCCACCCTGTTTTCGGCCTCGGACAGTGCTTGCTTAAGGGTTGCCACCTTGGCCGTGGCCCCTATAATAGCACGTTGATCCTGTCATATTTTGCAACCACATCTTCTCTATATAATTACGCAAGGTATTACTTACCTTCCTTCTCCTCGAGTTGCCTCTTGGCATGGCCGAGCTCGTTCTCGGACCGCACGAGGTTCTGCTTCAGCGTATCCACCTCCACAGTCGGTGCGGCGGAGGCCAGCAGCGAAGCCTGCATACGCATATTGACTTGATTATGTTAGACTCCTGCGATTATTAGATCCTCTATTCGGCTTTTCTCTCCGAATGCCGAACAGAGCATCAGGGGCTACTGTCTATGCGGTAATATTTTTACATATTCTTTACCTACCTCATAGCCTGTTAGAAGGCTGGCACAGGCTTCAGTCAGTCCGCTCTTGGCGGACCGAACCTTCTAGATCACCGCACTCATAATAGTGCGGTGCTCCTCATCGATGGAGGCGCCGTTAAGCGTCTCCAGAAAATTGTCCGGTGCCTCCGGTTGGACGGAGGTCACCGGCTCGGTAGGCTCGCTCCTCTTGGAAGGAGGCCGCCTACTGGAGTCCGGAACCATTAAAGGTTCCGGCGCGGTGTCCGGCTCAAGGCCGGACTCGGAGCCCTTGGGGGTTTTATCCCCTTTGCGCCTGGAGTCCGGGAGGTTGCCTTGCGGCGCCTCCAGGACCACCTCCTCCTGGCTTGGAACCTGTTGGGACAGCACCTCGGCGTCGTCCGTAGGGTGGGGGAGGTAGCCGTCGGAAGCGAATTCACATCCGACGAATCCAGGGAACCGCTTGACGACACGTCGAGCCGGTCTTTGGGTGGACTGCATAAACATGTTCGACATAAGGAAAAGTTGTGCAATGGAAGAATACTATGAATCACTCTGGTACCCGGACACTTACGATCTCACCAGGGGCTTGGCCCTGTGTGGCCACTCCTCTTCGTGGTCGTCGGCGTTTGTGGAGCCGTCCGAAGGAAGGGTTTTCCCCTTCTTGGACCCTTCGGCCTCCCTAGTTGGGGCGGCCTTCCTTTTCTTCCCTCCCCCCGCTGGGGGGAGAGGTCTCTTCTTCCTCCTCCTCGTCTTCAGGTGAGGAGCGTGCCTTGGAGTCGTCGGATGGTGAATCCGACACCTCCTGGCGCCGGGCACTCTTTCGAGTCCCCGTGGCCTTCTTCTTGGCCTTCTTCTCCGCCACCACGTAAGGTGCCGGAACCAGCAGCTTCGCCAAGCGAGCATCCACTGGGCCTTCGGGCAAAGGAGCCGGATAGTTGATCTGTCCGGACGTCTCCTGCCAATCCTGTCAAAGGTAAGGGAACTTAGATCCCGCATGGTGTCAAACTATGAAAAACTAATACCCTGTAAAAGGTGAAAACAGCTTACCGCACGAGCATGACGCTGCGTGCTGAATTCACGATCCTCGGTAGCGGATGCAGGGGCCTCGGCGCCCTTGAAAAGCACCTTCCAGGCATCTTCATACGTCGTGTCAAAGAGCCTGCTCAGAGTTTGGTGCCGCGCCGGGTCGAACTCCCACAGGTTGAAAGCCCGTTGTTGACACGGGAGGATCCTACGGATGAGCATAACCTGGACTACGTTGACAAGTTTGAGATTCCTGTCCACCAGGGTTTGTACGCATGTTTGGAGTCCGGTCAGCTCTCCTTTTTTACCCCCCGATAGGCCCGTCTCTTTCCAGGAGGCGAGCCGCGTAGGGGGTCCGGATCGGAACTCGGGGGCTGCGACCCATTCAGGGTCGCTTGCTCGGTGATGTAAAACCACACCGGCTGCCACCCCTTTAGGGACTCCAAGAAGGAGCCCTCGAACCATAGGACGTTGGGCATCTTGCCCACCATGGCGCCTCCGCACTCTGCTTGGGTGCCGCGCACCACCTTCGGCTTGACATTGAAAGTCTTGAGCCATTGGCCGAAATGGGGGCGGATGCGGAAGAAAGCCTCGCACACGACGATAAACGCCGAGATGTTGAGGACAAAATTCGGGGCCAGATCGTGGAAATCCAGGCCATAGTAGAACATGAGCCCCGAGAAAAATGGGTGGAGAGGGAAGCCCAGTCCGTGTAGGAAATGGGGGAGGAACACCACCCTCTCATGGGGCCTAGGGGTGGGGATGAGCTGCCCCTCTTCGGGAAGCCGGTGCGCAATGTCGTTAGACAAGTATCCGGCCTTCCTCAGTCTTTTGATGTGTCCCTCCATGACGGAGGAGACCATCCACTTGCCTCCCGCTCCGGACATGGCTGGAGAAGGTTGAGGTGGGGTGTGCGGACTTGGGCGCTGGAGCTCGAGTGCGCGGAAATGGATAGGCGAAGGAGGAAGAAGGCGTGGATGAAAAGGTGGATCCTTATCCCCTTATATGGGTGGACGCGACTATGCGTCCCCATCAGCCTGGTAAAACTCGCTTATCTCCCAACCACCGTAGTCAATGGCGTGGTTGGGTTACCCACACCCGTATTGATGAGAATCCCGGAATAAGGGGACACGATCTCTGCGTTAACAAGACATGCCAAGGAAGCCGCCTCGCTAAACGCGCTGAGGTGGGACAATAAAATGATTCGAATAAAGACTTGGCCGTGGTGTGATGTCACGCTACGGAATATGTCAGCAGATTAGATTTGTGTAAATATTATTCTCTCTATGGCAATATGTGGGAACTTATTTTGTAGAGCCAGACACTACCTTTGTGTTCAAAAACTTCTATGAAGTACTTGGAGGAGGAACCCGCCTTGCAATGCCGAAGACAATCTGCGCGCCGGACTCGTCGTCATTGAAGCCTGGTTCAGGGGCTACTGAGGGAGTCCTGGATTAGGGGGTGTCCGGATGGCCGGACTATAACTTCAGCCGGACTCCTGGACTATGAAGATACAAGATTGAAGACTTTGTCCCATGTTCGGAAGGGACTTTCCTTGGCGTGGAAGGCAAGCTTGGCGATACGGATATGTAGATCTCGTACCATTGTAACCGACTCTGTGTAACCCTAGCCCTCTCCGGTGTTTATATAAACTGGGGAGTTTTAGTCCGTAGGACGAACAACAATCATACCATAGGATAGCTTCTAGGGTTTAGCCTCTCTGATCTCATGGTAGATCTACTCTTGTACTACCCATATCATCAATATTAATCAAGCAGGACGTAGGGTTTTACCTCCATCAAGAGGGCCCGAACCTGGGTAAAACATCGTGTCCCCTGCCTCCTATTACCATCCGACCTAGATGCACAGTTCGGGACGCCCTACCCGAGATCCGCCAGTTTTGACACCGACACCTAGATATTCTCATAACTATGCGCTTTTCTATCAATTGCTCGACAATAATTTGTTCAGCCACCATAATATATGCTATCTTGAGAGAAGCCACTAGTGAAACCTATGGCCCCCGGGTCTACTTTATATCATATAGGTTTTCGATCTACAATTCTAGTTTACTGTTTATTTTGCAATCTTTATTTTCCAATCTATACAACAAAAATACCAAAAATATTTATCTTATTATCTTTATTAGATCTCACTTTTGCAAATGGCCGCGAAGGGATTTACAACCCCTTTATCGCATTAGTTCCAAGGTTCTTATTTATTTGTGCAGGTACTAGGCGACTTGCATGTAGTCTCCTACTGGATTGATACCTTGGTTCTCAAAAACCGAGGGAAATACTTACGCTACTTTGCTGCATCACCCTTTCCTCTTCAAGGGAAAACCAACGCAGGCTCAAGAGGTAGCACCGCTCTCTTATGAGATGCCTCTGGTGCAGCATGGCGCGCCGAGCGCCTCCCCTTCGGAGCACGAGACAGTGCGTTGGGTGAGGCATAACGAGGAAGCTCTTTTGGAGGAGATGCTCCCTGGGCACTTACGTGGGAAGATGGCAGGAGACAGGGGTAATGGGCTGCAATGACCACTTCTGTGCCGTCGTAGCTCGCCTGATAGAAGACCCCCTCCTTATGCTCTACAAATATATCCGGATCCTCCTAAAATCTGGGATCTAGGTCCCGAATATGATTCTCCAGCTACAGAGCAGGACTATAGATCTCCGCGGTGGCCTCCCGCCATTCCTGTTAAAGATGGTCGGTTTGAGTCCAGCTAGTTGTGGCTTAAGATAAGGATTGAATAAGATTCCGGATTGAAAGCTTACCCAGCTCAGGGGGTTGTACATGGAGAATCCGTCTCGGAACTTAAGACGGGTGAATTCTTCTTTCTCCCCTTTATAAAGATCCACCAGCATGGTGGCCAGGGTGGCAAAGTCATCCGGACACTTGCGCCCGTAGCGAGATGTATCCTCCTTCCCATTGTAGTTCCACATGGGGAGTCCTCTGGATTGGAGTGGTTGGATGCCTCGCGTGATGGAAATTGCCATGACCTCGATCATGGATAGTCAGGATTGGGCGAGTATTTTTATCTTGTCCATTAACATCTTGACTTCCGTGCTATCTTCCTCCTTGAGGCTCCGAGGGCACCAGCTGTGGCGTTTCTTCAGTGGAGCGCTGGAAAATTCGGGAAGGCCCATTCGGACTGGGTCAGGGAGAGTGACATCTTCAATATAAAACCACTCTGAGGGCCACTCCTCGGACGCCTTCTTCGGCGTGTTGGATAGGTATCTGGTTCCGGCTATGCGCCATATCTCGATGCTGCCGACCTCGAATATGGATCCCTTTTGGGAGCGAGGGACGAGGCAGAACAGTTTCCTCCATAACTCAAAATGGGCCTCGCAGCCTAAGAACAGCTTGCAAAGAGCGACGAAGCCCGCGATGTGCAGAATGGAGCCCGACGTAAGATTGTGTAGTTGGAGGCCATAATACTCCAGGAGACCTCGGAGGAAAGGATGGATTGGAAATCCAACACCTCTCAGGAGAAAGGAAACAAAGCAGACTCGCTCCCCTTCATAGGGATTCGGGAAAATTTTCACCAGGGCTTCGCCCGTAAAGTTAAGCCCGCTTGCACCGAGACTAGATCTGCGGGGGGAAGGTAGCCTTGTGATAACCCACAAGTATAGGGGATCGCAACAGTTTTTGAGGGTAGAGTATTCAACCCAAATTTATTGATTCAACACAAGGGGAGCCAAAGAATATTCTCAAGTATTAGCAGCTGAGTTGTCAATTCAACCACACCTGGAAACTTAATATCTGCAGCAAAGTGTTTAGTAGCAAAGTAATATGATAGTAGTGGTAACGGTAGCAAAGTAATATTTTTGGGTTTTGTAGTGATTGTAATAATAGCAACGAAAAAGTAAATAAGCGAAGAACAATATATGAAAAACTCGTAGGCGTTCGATCGGTGATGGAGAATTATGCCGGATGCGATCGATCATGTAATAGTTATAACATAGGGTAAGACAGAACTAGCTCCAGTTCATCAATGTAATGTAGGCATGTATTCCGAATATAGTCATACGTGCTTATGGAAAAGAACTTGCATGACATCTTTTGTCCAACCCTCCCGTGGCAGCGGGGTCCTATTGGAAACTAAGGGATATTAAGGCCTCCTTTTAATAGAATACCGGACCAAAGATTTAACACATAGTGAATACATGAACTCCTCAATCTATGGTCATCACCGGTAATGATCCCGATTATTCTCACTTCGGGGTTAACAAATCATAACACATAATAGGTGACTATAAATTTGCAAGATAGGATCAAGAACTCTCATATATTGATGATAACATAATAGGTTCAGATCTGAAATCATGGCACTCGGGCCCTGACAAGCATTAAGCATAGCAAAGTCATAGCAACATCAATCTCAGAACATAGTGGATACTAGGGATCAAACCCTAACAAAACTAACTCGATTACATGATAAATCTCATCCAACCCATCACCGTCCAGCAAGCCTACGATGGAATTACTCACGCGCAGCGGTGAGCATCATGAAATTGGTGATGGAGGAAGGTTGATGATGACGATGGCCACAGATTCCCCTCTCTAGGCCCCCGAATGGACTCCAGATCAGCCCTCCGAGAGAGTTTAGGGCTTGGTGGTGGCTCCATATCGTAAAACGCGATGAATCCTTCTCTCTGATTTTTTTCTCCCCCAACACAAATATATGAAGTTGGAGTTGAGGTCGGTAGAGTGTCAGGGGGCCCACGAGGCAGGGGCGCGTCCAGGGGGTAGGGCGTGCCCCCCACACTCATGGACAGGGTGTGGGCCCCCTGACGTGGATCTTTCTTCCAGTATTTTTTATATATTCCAAAAATAATCTCCGTGGAGTTTCAGGTCATTCCGAGAATATTTGTTTTCTGCACATAAGACAACACCATGGTAATTCTGCTGAAAACAGCGTCAGTCCGGGTTAGTTCCATTCAAATCATACAAGTTAGAGTCCAAAACAAGGGCAAAAGTGTTTGGAAAGGTAGATACGACGGAGACGTATCAACTCCCCCAAGCTTAAACCTTTGCTTGTCCTCAAGCAATTCAGTTGATAAACTGAAAGTGATAAAGAAAAACTTTTACAAACTCTGTTTGCTCTTGTTGTTGTAAATATGTATAGTCAGCATTCAAGTTTTCAGCAAAGATTATGAACTAACCATATTCACAATAACATTTAGGTCTCATGTTTACCCATATCAATGGCCTAATCAGCTAGCGAGGAATAATAATAAATCTCGGATGACAAAACTTTCTCAAAACAATCATGATATGATATGACAAGATGGTATCTCGCTAGCCCTTTCTGAGACCGCAAAACATAAATGCAGAGCACCTTCAAAGATCAAGGACTGACTAGGCATTGTAATTCATGGTAAAAGAGATCCACTCACAGTCATACTCAATGTAAACTAACAATAATGGATGCAAATGACAGAGGTGCCCTCCAACTGGTGCTTTTTAATAAGAGGATGATGACTCAACATAAAATTAAATGGTTGGGCCCTTCGCAGAGGGAAGCAGGGATTTGTGGAGGTGCCAGAGCTCAGTTTTGAAATAGATATGAATAATATTTTGGGCAGTATACTTTCATTGTCAACATAACAACCGAGAGATCTCGATATCTTCCATGCTACACACATTGTAGGCGGTTCCCAAACAGAATGGTAAAGTTTATACTCCCCCTCCACCAACAAGCATCAATCCATGGCTTGCTCGAAACAACGAGTGCCTCCAACTAACAAGAGTCCCGGGGGAGTTTTGTTTGCAGTTATTTTGATTTGATTTGCATAAAGCATGGGACTGGGCATCTCGGTGACGAGCCATTTTCTCGTGAGTGAGGAGCGGAGTCCACTCCTCTTGAGAATAACCCGCCTAGCATGGAAGATACAGACAGCCCTAGTTGATACATGAGCTATTCGAGCATACAAAACAGAATGTTTATTTGACGGTTTAGAGTTTGGCACATACAAATTTACTTGGAATGGCAGGTAGATACCATATGTATGTAGTTATGGTGGACTCATATGGAATAACTTTGGGGTTTACGGGATTGGATGCACAAGCACTATTCCCGCATAGTACAAGTGAAGGCTAGAAAAAGACTGGGAAGCGACCAGCTAGACAGCGACAACTGTCATGAACATGCATTAAAATTAATTAACACCGAATGCAAGCATGAGTAGGATATAATTCACCATGAACATAAATATCGTAGAGGCTATGTTGATTTTGTTTCAACTACATGCGTGAACATGTGCCAAGTCAAGCCACTCGAATCGTTCAAAAGAGGATACCACCCTATCACACCACATCACAACCATTTTAATAGCATGTTGGCACACAAGGTAAACCATTATAAACTCCTAGCTAATTAAGCATGGCATAATCAACTACAATCTCTAATTGTCATTGCAAACATGTTTCTTTCATAATAGGCTGAATCAGCAACGATGAACTAATCATATTTATAAAAACAAGAGAGGTCGAGTTCATACCAGCTTTTCTCATCTCAATAAGTTCATCATATAATCATCATTATTGCCTTTCACTTGCACGATCGAATAGTGTGGATAATAATAATAGTGCACGTGCATTGGACTAAGATGGAATCTGCAAGCATTCAATTCAAGAGAGAAGACAAGGTAATATGGGCTCTTTGTTAGATCAACAATAATGCATATGAGAGCCACTCAACATTTTCATTATGGTATTCTCCTCTCGACCCCCAAAGAAAAGAAACAAAACTCTTTACACGGGAAAGCTCCCAACAAGCAAAAGAAGAAGGAGAAATCTTTTGGGGTTTTCTTTTTAATCACTACTACTACAGGTATGGAATGTAAACTAACTAAAAGCTACAACTAATTTTTTTTGGTTTTTCTTAAGGTTTATCAAACACACAAGAAGAAAGCGAGAAAATGAAAATAAACTAGCATGGATATTACAATGAAAAAGTATGAGCACCGACAACTAGCATGAGTGTGTGAACATGAATGTAATGTCGGTGAGAAATACGTACTCCCGCAAGCTTAGGCTTTTGGCCTAAGTTGGTCTATGGCCACGGCTGGCCTGGCGGATATCCAAAGTAATAGTTGGGGTCGTACTGAGAAGGAGCCTCGGGTTGCCACTGGTTGGCAATCTCCTCCGGATCCCACTGGTAAACAGACTGTCCTGAAGGATCAAATTGTGGTTCCGGCTCTGGCTCTGTAGCCGATGTGGGGTTTCGGTAGGCATGAATGGCCTTCGGCGGAACAAGGTACTTGCCTACAGATAAGTCAAACAAGGAAGGAGCAGGCAAAGTAATAGTCTCAGGGTGATTTTTATCAAATATCATCTTGTATTTAAGCATCTTTTCCATATTCTTAACGATAAAATCATGTGCTACCACACTCTTATAGTCTAGAAAAACAGGAGACAACAACTTTTCTTCTTTCTCATAATGTCTAATAGGTATGTTAAAATGTGCAGCGAGGCGCGAGGCAAAGATACCTCCCAAGATGGGGCCCTGTAACATCCCAAATTTTCAATTTGGAATGTTATACATTAGATCATCATGCATATGATATTTTCTTGCATTTGTTGATCCTAGAAATTTCACGCAACTCAAGGACCCTCGGAGAGAGTTGGAGATTTCGAAATTTTCGTATTTGAGTTCTCTCAAAACTATGAAAAGAGGATCATTGGATTTATTTATTTAATCTTCAAATATTTTTCCAATATCAAAAATAAGAGAGGGAATAATATGACTTTCCCAAAATTTAGGAAAAATGAAGATTTAATAAATAAATCAAATTTTGGATTTTTCTCGGAGTTTATTGCCTTAGGGAAAAATGCGTGTTTTCAAAAAATTGCAATTTAGGCCCCGAGTAAAAGTTCATTTCGTTCGACTCATTTTTAGGAGTCGGGGAAAGTTTACTTTATTAGTTTTGGAGTTCGTTTAGATTTTTCTTTCTGCGCGCGAAACCGTTTTAAAAAAAAAGAGAGAGCCGCAGCGCCTTGGGCCAAAGGCCCAAGCCGCCAAGCCAGCCGGCCGGCCAGGAGGCCAAGGCCATCGCTAGCGCGCGCCACGCCAGGCGCCAGGGAGCCGCCGCCGCTTCTTTTTGGAAATCCTAGTAGGACTTTTGTCCTACTTCCGTTTATTCCGTTTTTGTTTCTAGATCTTTTCCCTCTTTGTTTCCTAATCCTAGTCTAATTCTTGTCCCCTACTCCAAGCAAAACCCTCCCCCTCCCCAATATAAATACCCAAGCACCCCCCCTCTCCAACACATCAAACCAACACCTCTCCTCTCCTCCGCAGCAGCAGCAGCGCCGCACCACCACCGCGCCGCCGCCCCTCACCAGCGCCGCCGCCCTACACCGTCGTCGCCGCTTGCCACCGCCGTCGCCAAGTACCGCCGCCGCCACCCAACGCCGCCGCCGCTGGAGCCCCTCGCCTCTTCGAGGTACTAGCCCCGCGCCGCGTCACCTTTTCTTTTCCTCGGTTCGGTTTTTTGTAAATCGTTCCGGTTTCCATTCCGGTTTTCTAGATCGGTTTTTCTCGCCGGTTTTTCTTTCCGGTTTTGTTTAGCAAGCGTTCGCCGGACCGTTCGTCCTAACGAACGTGATCACCAGTTTGCCTCGGTTAATGAACGCCCGTTCGTTCAACCGTTCGTCATTTTCTTTCTCATCGGATTTATTCCGCTATTTTTCTGATAGCGATTTCAGATCCGATTTTCTTTCTAGTCTATCTTCTCGCTCGTTTATCGGAATCAGGTGATTCAAGCACCTGGAGTTTCATCTCAAAACCGCCGTTCCGACTAATCAACTTAAACAAAGTTTTGCTACTGTAAAATTTGACTTAGTTTCAACTTGCTAGAACCGAGTTGTTTTCTTTCGTCGTTTGACTTTCCTTGCTTTATTTGATTCGATTCTTTTTGCAACCAGGGTTCTTAAGTTGAACTTTCTGGTTTGATCTTTTATTCGAGATTTACCTGTGCATTAGATGAGTACTTATTGTATGCTTGTTGTTTGTCTGCGATAGATCACCTGGAGTGCGCCGCTTGTTACTTCGAGTCTCTAGGTTTTGCGGATCGTCAGCAAGGCAAGTAACACTTGATCATACCTTTTCTACTACCCAGTTTTTATGCATTAGATCTATCCTCAAACATTGCATGATTAGGATCTAATTAAATTGTGGGATGGGAAGTAGATGAGGTAGTACCTATTACCTGTATTACTTATGAAACTTTTGGGAGTTACTTCTACGTTTGCTTATTATGCCATGCTATGCTAGTAGATGTGGATTGGGTGAGTGAATATCCATGACAGATGTGAGATTGTTGTTAATGGTTTATCTAAGGTGGCAACTTAAATTCACATCTGGGTGGATTGAGGCACCTGGAGTTACCAGGACTTGCCTGTTTTTTTTGGAAGGTGTACCGTATGCTCATTACCATTAACATGAAAAGTGACATTGCCTTTGGTGCAATCAATCACAGCCCCTGCAGTATTCAAAAAGGGTCTTCCAAGAATAATAGACATACTATCGTCCTTGGGAATATCAAGAATAACAAAGTCCGTTAAAATAGTAACGTTTGCAACCACAATAGGCACATCCTCACAAATACCGACAGGTATAGCAGTTGATTTATCAGCCATTTGCAATGATATTTCAGTAGGTGTCAACTTATTCAAATCAAGTCGACGATATAAAGAGAGAGGCATAACACTAACACCGGCTCCAAGATCACATAAAGCAGTTTTAACATAATTTCTTTTAACGGAGCATGGTATAGTTGGTACTCCTGGATCTCCATGTTTCTTTGGTATTCCACCTTTGAAAGTATAATTAGAAAGCTTGGTGGAAATTTCAGCTTCAGGTGTCTTTCTCTTATTTGTAACAATATCTTTCATATATTTAGCATAAGGATTCATTTTAAGCATATCAGTCAAACGCATACGCAAAAATATAGATCTAATCATTTCAGCAAAGCGCTCAAAATCCTCATCATCTTTTTTCTTGGATGGTTTAGGAGGAAAAGGCATGGGTTTCTGAACCCATGGTTCTCTTTCTTTACCGTGCTTCCTAGCAACAATGTCTCTCTTATCATAACATTGATTCTTTGATTATGGGTTATCAAGATCAACATCGGGTTCAATTTCTACATCATTATCATTACTAGGTTGAGCATCAACATGAACATCATCATTAACATTATCAGTAGGTTCGTGTTCATTACCAGATTGTGTTTCAGCATCAGAGATAGAAATATCATTGGGATTCTCGGGTGTGTCTACAACAGGTTCACTAGAAGCATGCAAAGTCCAATCATTTTTCTTTTTCTTCCTCTTAGACAGACTAAGTGCATCAATATTAATTCTTTGAGAATCTTGCTCAATTCTCTTAGGATGGCCCTCAGGATACAAAGGTTCCTGAGTCATTTTGCCACCTCTAGTCATAACTCTAACAGCATTATCATTCTTCTTAGTATTAAATTTGTTTAGCAAATCATTCTAAGCTTTAAGTACTTTTTCTACTTGAGTGGTAACCATAGAAGCATGTTTACTAATAAGTTTAAGCTCACATTTAACACTAGCCATATAATCACTCAAGTGTTCAATCATATAGGCATTATGTCTCAATTTTCTACCAACATAAGCATTAAAATCTTCTTGCTTA
The DNA here is from genome assembly GCF_002162155.2 of Triticum dicoccoides. Lineage (NCBI taxonomy): Eukaryota > Viridiplantae > Streptophyta > Magnoliopsida > Poales > Poaceae > Triticum > Triticum dicoccoides. The sequence continues at coordinate 425,213,068 of NC_041380.1, forward strand.
ACCATAAAGTTATCAAATTCATCCAAACATTGGCTAGCAAACTTAGCAGGAGGGATTTCAGCTTTATCATATCTATAGAGATAATTTACCTTTACTACCTGTGTCGGGTTATCAAAACCGTGTGTTTCTTCAATAGGTAATGAATTAAGACCATGTATTTCTTCAACAGGAGGTAAATTCTTAACATCTTCAGCTTTTATACCTTTTTCTTTCATAGATTTCTTTGCCTCTTGCATATCTTCAGGACTGAGAAATAGAATACCCCTTTTCTTTGGATTTGGCTTAGGAGTTTGTTCAGGAAGTGTCCAATTATTTTCATTAGTCAACATATTATTCAATAGCAATTCAACTTGATCAACAGTTCTTTCCCTGAAAACACAACCAGCACAACTATCCAGGTAATCTCTAGAAGCATCGGTTAGTCCATTATAAAAGATATCAAGTATTTCATTTTTCTTGAGAGGATGATCAAGAAAAGCAATAATTAATTGGAGAAGCCTCCCCCAAGCTTGTGGGAGACTCTCTTCTTCAATTTGCACAATATATATTTCCCTTAGAGTAGCTTGTTTCTTATGAGTGGGGAAATATTTAGCAGAGAATTAATAAATCATATCATGGGGACTACGCACACAACCAGGATCAAGAGAATTAAACCATATCTTAGCATCACCTTTAATGAGAACGGAAATAATTGAAGGATATAATAGTAGTGACTTTTCTCATCATTAGTGAACAGGGTAGCTATATCATTTAATTTAGTAAGATGTGCCACAACAGTTTCAGATTCATAGCCATAGAAAGGATCAGATTCAACCAAAGTAATTAACTCAGGATCAACAGAGAAAGCATAATCCTTATCAGTAATAAAGATAGGTGAAGTATCATAAGCAGGATCATATTTCATTCTAGCATTCAGATATTTTTCTTTAAGCTTAGCTAATAGTTTCTTAAGATCACTTCTATCATTGCAGGCAAGAAAGTCTCTAGCGGTTTCTTCATCCATAACATAACCCTCAGGCACAACAGGCAATTCATATCTAGGGGGAGAATCTTCATCATCACTTTCATAAATATTATCAGTTTCAATAATTTCATTCTCTCTAGCCCTAGCAAGTTGTTCATCAAGAAATTCACCAAGTGGCACAGTAGTATCAAGCATAGAAGTAGTTTCATCATAAGTATCATGCATAGCAGAAGTGGCATCATCAATAACATGCGACATATCAGAATTAATAGCAGAAGCAGGTTTAGGTGTCGCAAGCCTACTCAAAACAGAAGGTGAATCAAGTGCAGAGCTAGATGATAGTTCCTTACCTCCCCTTGTAGTTGAGGGATATATCTTGGTTCTTGGATCTTTCAAGTTCTTCATAGTGATAAACAGATATAAATCCCAAGTGACTCAAAGAATAGAGCTATGCTCCCCGGCAACGGCACCAAAAAATAGTCTTGATAACCCACAAGTATAGGGGATCGCAACAATTTTCGAGGGTAGAGTATTCAACCCAAATTTGTTGATTCGACACAAGGAGAGCCAAAGAATATTCTCAAGTATTAGCAACTGAGTTATCAATTAAACCACACCTAGAAACTTAATATTTGCAGCAAAGTGTTTAGTAGCAAAGTAATATGATAGTAGTGGTAACGGTAGCAAAGTAATATTTTTGGGTTTTGTAGTGATTGTAATAATAGCAACAGAAAAGTAAATAAGAGAAGAATGATATATGAAAAGCTCGTAGGCATTGGATCGGTAATGGAGAATTATGCCGGTTGTGATCGATCATGTAACAGTTATAACATAGGGTGACACAGAACTAGCTCCGGTCCATCAATGTAATGTAGGCATGTATTCCGAATATAGTCATACGTGCTTATGGAAAAGAACTTGCATGACATCTTTTGTCCTACCCTCCCGTGGCAGCGGGGTCCTATTGGAAACTAAGGGATATTAAGGCCTCCTTTTAATAGAGTACCGGACCAAAGCATTAAAACATAGTGAATACATGAACTCCTCAAACTACGGTCATCACCGGTAATGATCCCGATTATTGTCACTTCGGGGTTAATGGATCATAACACATAATAGGTGACTATAGACTGGCAAGATAGGATCAAGAACTCTCATATATTGATGAAAACATAATAGGTTCAGATCTGAAATCCTGGCACTCGGGCCCTAGTGACAAGTATTAAGCATAGCAAAGTCATAGCAACATCAATCTCATAACATAGTTTTTGTTGAGTTGGCATAGATCGAGATTAGGATTTGTCACTCTGTGTATCGCAGAGGTATCTCTGGGCCCTCTCAGTAATACACATCACTATAAGCCTTGCATGCAATGTGACTAATGAGTTAGTTGCGGGATGATGCATTACAGAACAAGTAAAGAGACTTGTCGGTAACGAGATTGAACTAGGTATTGAGACACCGACGATCGAATCTCGGGAAAGTAACACACCGATGACAAAGGGAACAACGTATGTTGTTATGCGGTTTGACCGATAAAGATCTTTGTAGAATATGTAGAAACCAATATGAGCATCCAGGTTCCGCTATTGGTTATTGACCGGAGATGAGTCTCGGTCATGTCTGCATAGTTCTCAAACCCGTAGTGTCCGCACGCTTAACGTTTGATGACGGTCGGTATTATGAGTTTATGTATTTTGCTGTACCGAAGGTAGTTCGAAGTCCCGGATGTGATCACGGAGATGGCGAGGAGTCTCAAAATGGTTGAGACATGAAGATTGATATATTGGAAGGTTATGTTTGGACACCGGAATGGTTTTTGATGAGTTCAGGCAATTACCGGAGTACCGGGAGGTTACCGGAACCCCCCGGGGGGTTAATGGGCCTACATGTGCTTTAGTGGAAGAGGGAGGAGAAGGCCAAGAGAAGGCCCCCCAAGCCCTATCCGAATTGGGAGGGGGCCGGCCCCCGTTTCCTTCCTCCCCTCTCTCCCTTCCTTTCCCCTCCTAGTAGGACTAGGAAAGGGGGGAACCTACTCCTGGTAGGAGTAGGATTCCCCCTTGGTGGCGCGCCCAAGGTGGTCGGCCGCCCCCCCTCCTCCACCCCTTTATATACGGGGGAGGGGGCACCTCATAGACACACAAGTTGATTGTTTAGCCGCGCGCGGTGCCCCCCTCGGTCATATCGTTGTAGTGCTTAGGCGAAGCCCTGCGTTGGTAACTTCATCATCACCATCATCACGCCGTCGTGCTAACAAAACTCTCCCTCGGCCTCAACTGGATCAAGAGTATGAGGGATTTCACCGAGCTGAACGTGTGCAGATCGCGAAGGTGCCGTGCGTTCGGTACTTGATCGGTTGGATCGCGAAGACATTTGACTACATCAACCACGTTTCATAACGGTTCCACTTTCAGTCTACGAGGGTACGTAGACATACTCCCCCCTCTCGTTGCTATGAATCTCCTAGACAGATCTTGAGTGATCGTAGGAATTTTTTTTGAAATACTGCATTCCCCAACACCAACACGTGTCTACAAGAATAAAGTTGCATAGTAGACATCAGCATGCATCCAACTTGCTTGCTCATGAAGACCTCAGGCATTTGAGTAAGCCCATCATCGAAATACACAAGCCAAGTTCTACAGTGAAAAATTCACCAGTATACAAAAAACATGGTCCTACTTTGAAGCACAAGTGTGGAATTTGCATGCCCCTTCTCTCTTTTTCTCTCATCCTTTTTCTTTTCCTTTTCCTTTTTTTCTTTTTCTTGGGCTCTTTTTTGGCCTCACTTTTTTCTCTTTTTTCTCTTTTTTTCCGAATTCTCATCCTGACTTGTGGGGGAATCATAGTCTCCATCATCCTTTTCTCACTGGGACATGTGTCGTGGGAGTAAGTCTGACAATAGAATAGGGGTACGTAGGAGGAGGCAAGATCCTAGCTACGGTGAGGTTGTGCACGCAAGATTTACGAGTTCAGGCGGGGTGGCTTATATAGAGTACGCCAGGACCCCAGCCATCGTCCATTACACAGGGTTCAATGTACATTAAGACGGGGCGTTACTGATAACGCCAGCTATAAAGAGATATAAATGATCTTAAAGACTGCGGAGTGTCCTGACCGTTGTCGTCCTGAGTGGCTTTAGATCTTCTGTACTTCGAGTGGTTTCTTGTAGGGTCGAGTGACTTCTTCTTGGTCGAATGGAATTGGGGTATCCAAGTAAGATAATTTCTCGAGTGGATTGCACTCCAAGGTTACTTCAGTCGGTATTCTTTGTTGTACTTTGGATGTTCTTGACTCTAGGGTAGTGACCTTGGGTAGGGCGTCTAGGTCAGGCCTACGACCCTACCCAAGGTTAATGGCCTCATCATTAGCCCCCGAATGGGTTGAGGTTCGAGTGAAAAGAAAGTTGAAGCTGGTTCCGACTTGATTCCATACCTCGGAGGTATTTCACCGGAATCAGGGAGTCATGCTGGGGCTTCAGCTCCGATTCAGTCGCCTTGATCAATTCAGAGGTCATCGAGTGAGTTATGTTGATGATCTTCGAGTGAGTAATGGTACAAAATCTTCCGCGTGATTGGTTGCTCTGCCACTCTCGGATTTCACGAGATTCGAAATTTCGGGGAAGGGAGCAGGACCAAGCGTGCCATAGTAATCGGAGTGGCTAGATGAGGGTGCCTCGATCTTTGCACCACCTTTTCTGCCACATATCGGGCGAGCACCTACTGTGGGATATGATTAAATCACTCAGGACCACTCATCAACCACTTGGAAGTGGCCTCATAAATAGCGTCCGGGCCAATGCAACGCACAATGCCTCTCAATCGTCCCCTCCTTCCTATGTTTCTCCACTACGCTCTCCTCCATCTTCGTCGCCTCCATTCTCCCGTGCGTACTCCGTCGCCATGGACAAGGACAAGATGACGACCCTAGAGCGCTCGAAGAAGGCGGCGGCGGTGAAGGGCAAGAAGACGAGTCGGGGGCCGTCGTCAAGATCTGGTCTGCCCCCTGGTGGGATCCAGGAAGACTGGATTCGACCACGATCCAGAAGGAGGACTTGGCCAGTGGAGGCTTTATTGCCCATGGGTCTTGGAGGTTGTCAGGGAACAAGAACAAGCCTCAGCTGCAGGTGGGCGAGTGCGTCCTCCTTGCCACTCATGTCGACCATGGTTTTAGTCTGCCTCCACATCCTTTTTCCGAGGTTTCTTGAACTTTATTGGTGCCCAACTTCATCACTTCTCCCCCAATACGATCACATAGCTCACTGCATACATCTCTCTGTGTGAAAACTTCTTGGGCTGTGGACCGCATTGGGGCTTATTCAAGCACATCTTTACTTGCCGCTCTCAATCTGTGAAGAAGGCAAATCCGAACGAGGAAAAGACGCACGTGATCGAAATGTGTGGGGTTTAGGGATTCAGACGAGAGGTGGGAGTACTTTTTCAACTATGACCCTTCCTGATTCAGTTAGAGGGTGGCAGTCGACCTGGTTCTACTACCAAGACGTTCTGACTCCTGGGCAGTCGACTGCTCTTCCCCCCTTCACCATGGATCGAGTCCGCCAACCCTCTTCGCTATCGTGACTCCGTCAAAGAAGGAGAGGTGTCCATGCTAGTCGACCGGGTAGTCCAACTGGTCTGTGATGGCGTGACTGGCATGGATTTGTTGGAAGTGCTTGTCAGCAGACGCATCCAGCCTCTTCAAGCTCGCGATCATCCAATGTGGATGTACTCAGGACCTAACGACACCGCTCGGGTCGACCTAGAGGAAGTCACCGAGGAGACGGCGGAGTAGTGGCTGCGGAACATCACTGGAAAAAGACAACCCCAGGGGGTCCAGGAGAGTCGCACCATTTGACGCCGAAAACGAGCCGCACAAGGTTCGACCTTTGTTACCGAGTGTATTTTTATTGTGATTTGCAACTGTCCTTGGATCTAATTGATGCCTTTTTAACTTATTGCCTTGCAGATTTACACTAAAATGTACTCGATGCCAAACGGGGAGCAAGTCCAAGAGGGAACGGAGAGCACTGACGAGAGCGGCGACTGGCAATCCCCCGATGACCAAGAAGACGACAGTGACAACTCGAGCAATAATGAGGAAGTCGACACACCCCCTCGCTCTGAGCATTGATCCAAACAGTCCCAAGACCGCGCGGGCGGGCGTGGCAAGGCAGCTCCTCCAAGCACACAAGCGCAAAAATGAACTCCGACTTCGTCTCTGGAACCGACTGAAAAGGTCGCCAAGCAGCTCAAGACCGCCCCTTCAAAGCCTCGGAAGACCTTGCCCAAGATCAAGGTGGATGTCCATGTCACTTCTGCGTAAGTATTTTGCTTTCTCTCTTTGCTTTTGTGTCGTTTGAGAACTTCTATGTTTCTGTCGACTGACTCTCTAGCTTGACAGAGTGAATTTTGAAACTTTCAGCGCTGCTACTTCTGGGACCTCGATGGACATTTACAAGGACCAGGATGATGAGGAGACTGAGGACACGACGACTTCCAAAGCAGGTACAGCTCTACAATCTTGTCCTAATTTTGTCAATTGTACTATATGTCAACTAAACTCTTATGGTCGAGTCCTTTGCAGCACCACCAAATGTCATTGATCTTCTAGACGACAACGAAGATGTGCCCCAGAAGACCATGGGAAGAAAGAGGAGGACTTCAAGCAGGAGGGTGCCTACTAGCAAGGTACTTCAGTTGACATCAGTGCCAGAACCAGTGATCCAGCAATCCGGAGATCCAATTCGGGCTTCTGTTTCTTTTGCCGATCCTGTGTCGACTGATCGTCCTTCAGCATCGACTGCTTAAGTCCTTGCTTCGTTCGTGCAACTCCATGTCTCAGATCCCCTGGCTGCATTGACTATTCCACCAACTCCACTATTTGTTACCCATCGTGTCCCAGAGGACCCAGTGAGTGCTGCTAAGGAATCTATACGCCAAGCAGGCCTTATGATGGAGCGAGTGAAGGTGGTCCACGAGGCTAGCAAGGTTGCCTATGATGCCAACTCTGCTCTTCAAACCAATGTCCAGGTGAGTTGATTTCCGACGGATCTTTTAGCTTGATCTTTGCTCTGTTAGGATAAGGTACTTGAAAACTGCTCCTTTATTATTCGTAAGATGTTCGTGGATGAGTGTTTTGAAACCTTTAATGTGCATCTATCATGAGTCTGCACCTTGCGTCTGTTCATCCACTGGGTGCTTTAACTTTTGCAGAATAGTTCTTCCACTTGAGTCGACTAGATCATGTCTAGTGTATCCTTGGATCAATGGGGGCATGCAGAGTGCACCCACTAGGTGTAGTCCCCGAGACCACCGTCGAATGGTGATTCAGCAGGTGTCTTTGTCGAATGTCTCTTTGCAATCTTCCACTCGGTCCAAACAGGTCGTGCCGAGTGGAAAGTCGAACTAGTGGGGGCACGCCAGGTGCACCCACTGGGTGTAGTCCCCGAGACCGTGGTCGACTGCGGGCAGTCGGCGGTGGTCTGAGAATAATTGTTGTCTCCCGCTTTTTTCCGACTGGACAGACCATGTCGAGTGGAAAGGCGAACCAGTGGGGGCACGCCAATGCACCTACTGGGTGTAGTCCCCGAAACTACCGTTGAATGTTTGATTCGATATTAGTCTTAGAACTCTTTTTGTCGCAATGACCTGAACTTGTATCTCATCGCCCGGAAGCAATTGATTTTTGTTCCTGTCGACTGACGCATCTTATTCATTGATTTCAGAAATCTTGTGAACTTAGGGTTCAGTTTGCTGACTTAGAGAAGAAGCAAATCCAGCTCAATCTTGACCTGGAGCTAGCCAAGGAGAACTTGCAGAAGGCTAAGGATGAAGCAGCTGCCATGGGAGGTAATAACTCATCGACTGTTTGCCTTGTCATCTTTTCCTTTCATTCTTTGAACCAAGTGACTCTACTCGAACAGATGTGTGTAGTGAAAACAGACAACTCCAAGCTCGTATGAAGAATGTTATTTCTTTAGACAAAATGAAGCAGGCTTTGGAGTAGAAGGACCTCGACCTTGCAGCGGCGCAGAAGATGGCACGAGAGAAAGCTGATCTTGCCGACAAGAAGCTGGCTTCAGTCAGCAAGTTGGAAGAGGAAAATGCCAAACTGAAGACTACCATTAATGAAGCCGACAAAGAAGTCGTGCAACTGAAGGAGGACAAGCTGGCCCTGACGGACAAGGTAGGAGATCTCACTGAGAAGAGAAACGACCTGGAGGCTTATCTGGGAGGACTCACCAAGAAGATGTCCTTGGTGCTAGAAGGTATTTTCCCTTGTCCGACTGATTTGCAACTACCGACTCATCATGTGACCGTCGACTCATTATTTTCCTGTGTGTGCAGAATTCTATGAAATTTTTGAGGAAGAGACTAGGCGGATTGAGATGAGTCTGGACCCCATTAACTCCCCCGTCAAAGACGAAGCTGTGATGAACGTGCTGACCAGAATCTCGCCTCGCCAGCGTTGTGGAGTACCTTGCACGACTGAAGGTGGCGATGTCACAGATCGACACAGAACTCTGGCCAAAAGTGACATTCCAAAATGACCTCAAGTCTCTGATGACTCGACTCAATGAAATCCCTGGTCGAGTGCAGGCGTGGAAGAAGTCCTCTGCTTGGTGCGGCGCTGATGTGGCTCTGTCTCTGGTCCGCGTTCATTGCAAATAAGCTAGAGAAGAGAAGCTGGAGGCTATCAAGGTCGCCAATGCCAAGAAGCTTCAATTCCAGTCCTTTATGGAGACCTTCATCGAGGTTGCTACTCGCATCGCTGATGGAATCCACCTGGACGAGTTCGTCGAGCCAGCTAGCCCTCCTCCCGTGCAGTGAACAAACTTGATGCCTCACTTTTATTTGCCTCGGAATGCCGAGTGATTTTGTAACCGTTAAACTCTTTCGGGCCTAATGCCCGAGTATTTCTGTTCGCAGTTCTAAACCCTGCTGGATTTATCCGAACCTGGTTTTTCTTTGAATATGGTTGCTTTGTCTTCATCACCTTTGAGTTTGTTGACTTCTAGTGAACTGGGAATAACAGATGAAACTCCGAGCGAATGGGTCGCTCTTTACTTGGGGTTGATGTTGTATTTAAGGTGTAGTTCCGAGTACAACCGGACGTTGTACTTGTGGTGCAACTCCGAGTGCAACCAGACATTGTACTTGTGGTGCAGCTCCGAGTGCAACTAGACGTTGTATTTGTGGCGCAGGTCCGAGTACAACCGGACATTGCACTTATGGCGCAGCTCCGAGTACAACTGGACATTGTACTTGTGGCTCAGCTCCGAGTACAACCGGATATTGTACTTGTGGCACAACTCCAAGTGCAACCGAACGTTGTACTTGTGGCGCAGCTCCGAGTGCAACCAGACGCTGAGTGGGAGGAGAGCACTCCATTCGATGTAGTTTTTTAACTTAGGAGAGTATGGGATCGCAGCTAAGCCCCCGTGTGGGAGGATTGCTCTCCACTCGGAATAGTTTTATAACTTAGGCGAGAATGGGGTCGCAGCTAAGCCCCCGAGTGGGAGGATTGCTCACCACTCGGAGTAGTTTTTTTACTTAGGTGAGTACGGGTTCGCAGCTAGGCCCCCGAGTGGGAGGATTGCTCGCCACTCGGAGTAGTTTTTTAACTTAGGCGAGTACGGGATCGTAGTTAAGCCCCCGAGTGGGAGGATTGCTCCCCACTCGGAGTAGTTTTTTAACTTAGGCGAGTATGGGATCGCAGCTAAGCCCCCAAGTGGGAGGATTGCTCACCACTCAGAGTAATTTTTTTTAACTTAGGCAAGTACGGGATCGCAGCTAACCCCCGAGTGGGAGGATTTCTCTCCACTCGGAGTAGTTTTTTAACTTAGGCGAGTACGGGATCGCAGCTAAGCCCCCGAGTGGGAGGATTTCTCTCCACTCGGAGTAGTTTTTTAACTTAGGCGAGTACAGGATCGTAACTAAGCCCCCGAGTGGGAGGATTGCTCTCCACTCAGACTGTTTTTGAAACATAGGCAAGTACGGGATCGCGACTAAGCCCCCGAGTGGGGGATTTGAACACATATGCTTAATGGGTAACAATCATTAAGATACTGCAAAAATCTTGTCTTTGATAAGAAAACTGAATGATTCTTTATTACAACTCGTCGATCGAGTGCTTAGGTATAAAAACGGCGGAGCAGCTCCGCATTCCACGAGCGTGGCTCGCCTTCTTTCTTGGCTACGTTGTTGAGGTGATACGCCCCGTTCTGGAGCACCTTGGTGATGATGAAGGGGCCTTCCCAGGGCGAAGCGAGTTTGTGAGGTCATTTCTGGTGCACTCGGAGCACAAGGTCTCCTTCTTGGAATGCTCGACCTTTGACATTACGGGCATTGAATCGACACAGGTCCTATTGATAGATGGTCGACCAGATCAGAGCCATCTCTCGTTCTTCTTCCGGGAGATCAACCGCATCTTGGCGGGCCTGTTCCGCTTCAGCTTCAGCGAAGAGTTCCACTCGAGGGGCGTTGTGCAGCAAGTCACTCAGAAGCACAGCTTCAGCACCATACACCATGAAGAAGGGAGTTTGGTCAGTCGACCGTCTGGGAGTTGTTCTCAATCCCCATAGGACTGATGCAAATTTAGTCACCCAGGCTCCAACAGCATGCTTGAGATCACGCATCAGTCGGGGTTTCAACCCTGGAAGGGTCAAACCATTCACCCTTTCTGCCTGGCCATTCGACTGCGGGTGCGCAACAGATGCGTAGTCAACCCGAGTGCCTTGGGAAGCGCAAAAGTGCTCTGAACTCATCAGAATTAAAGTTGGATCCATTATCTGTGATAATGCTACGAGGGATTCCATTTCTAAATATCAGCTCTCTGATGAAACTGATGGCAGTGCTTGAATCAAGATTCTTGATAGGTTTAGCTTCAATCCATTTGGTGAATTTGTCTTCTGCCACCAGCAAATGAGTGAAACCACTTCTGCCAGTCTTGAAAGGTCCGACCATGTCCAACCCCCAAACTACAAATGGCCAGACGAGTGGAATAGCCTACAAAGCAGACGCGGGCTTGTGAGACATGTTTGAGTAGAACTGGCAGCCTTCGCGCTTGTCGACTATATCTTTCGCCATCTCATTTGCACGTGGCCAGTAGAACCCTGCTCAGTATGATTTGGCCATGATGGTCTGAGAGGACGCATGGTGGACACAGGTCCCCGAGTAGATCTCATTTAGGATCAGTCGACCTTCTTCTAGGAAGATGCAACGCTGAGCAACTCCAGTAACACTTTCTTTGTAAAGTTGTTCACCTATCACTGTGAAGGATTTGGGTCGACGGACGATCTGATGGGCCTTATCTTCATCCTCTGGGAGTTCCTTTCTGAGTAGATATACAATATATGGTACCGTCCAGTTGGGGTGATTACCAAAACTTCCATAATCAGGTCGACCACAGCTGGGACTTCAATTTCAGTCGGATTGGTTGAACTTATCGGCTGCGGGGGCTCTTGCGTAAAGGGATCTTCTTGAACAGATGGGGTATGGAGATGCTCCAAGAACACATTGCTGGGGATAGGTTTCCGAGTGGAACCTATCTTCGCCAGATCATTGGTAGATTGATTCTTGATCCGAGGTATGTGGTGGAGCTCCAACCCTTCAAACTTCTTCTCCAAATTTCTTACTGCGTTGCAATAACCAGTCATAGTTGGGCTCCTGACATCCCATTCCTTCATCACTTGATTAACCACCAAGTCTGAGTCATCATAGACCATCAAGTGACGGACGCCGAGTGAGATAGCCATATGCAACCCATACAAAAGTGCCTCATACTCAGCTTCATTGTTTGAAGAATCAAAGTGAATCTGGAGGACATAGCTGAGTTTATCACCTCTTGGGGATACCAGAACTACACCAGTGCCTGAGCCATTCAGCATCTTGGATCCATTTAAGAACATAGTCCAATGTTCCGAGTGAATCTGAGTTGGTTGCTGCTATTCAATCCACTCGGCGAGGAAATCTGCTGTTGCTTGGGACTTGATTTCTTTCTTTGCTTCAAACTTGATATCCAAAGGAAGGAGTTCAACCACCCAATTTGCCACTCGACTAGTTGCATCCCCGTTGTTCAGAATTTCTGACAATGGAGCGTCGCTGATGACTGAAACCGAGTGGTCTGAGAAATAGTGTGCAAATTTCTTTGTGTTCAAGTAAATTCCATAAACAAGCTTCAGATAATGCGGATATCTCTGCTTGCACAGAGTCAAGACTTTAGAAATATAGTACACTAGGCGTTGAACTTTGTAGGATTTGCCTTCTTCTTCCCGCTCGACCGTGAGCACTGTGCTGACAACTTGTCCAGTGGCTGCAATGTACAGAAGTAAAGTCTCTTTGCTGATTTGGGCAGCAAGCACTGGCTAGGTGGAAAGCAGGGCTTTGAGCTCTTCAAACGCTGCTTCGGCCTCAGGAGTCCACTCAAATTTGTCAGAATTCTTCATCAGTCAGTAAAGAGGCAATGCCTTTTCACCGAGATGATAGATGAATTGTCTCAATGCGGCCAATCAACTAGTAAGCTTCTAAACGGCGTGCACACACACAGGGCGTTTCATTCGAAGGATTGCCTCAACCTTCTTCGGGTTTGCATCGATCCCATGTTCGGAAACGACGAAACCGAGTAACTTCCCACCTGGAACTCCGAATATGCATTTTGATAGGTTGAGCTTGATATCATATCTTCTCAAGTTGGCAAAGGTTTCAGCGAGGTCAGTCAGTAGGTCGAAACCTTTACGTGACTTGACCACGGTGTCATCCATGTCTTCTTCCACATTCTGACTGATTTGAGTGAGCAAGCACTTCTGAATCATGCGCATGAAAGTGGCGCCAGCATTCTTGAGACCAAAAGGCATGGTAACATAGCAAAAACACCCGAATGGGGTGACAAAGGCTGTTTTTATTTCGTCAGGCCCATACAGTCAGATCTGATGGTACCCGGAATATGCATCCAAAAAGGACAAGCGCTCACAGCCCATAGTCGAGTCGACAATCTGGTCGATGCGGGGGAGAGGGAAATGATCTTTCGGGTAGGCCCGATTGATGTGTTTGAAATCGATGCACATACGAAGTGAATCATCTTTCTTAGGGACGATAACAACATTGGCGAGCCACTCGGAGTGGTATATCTTGTGAATGAACTCAGCTACCAGAAGCCGAGCCACTTCTTCACCAATTGCTTTCCTCTTCTCCATGGTGGGATGATGAAGATGCTATTTGACAGGTTTCACTTTTGGATCAACGCACAAACGGTGCTCAGCCAGTCCCCTGGGCACACCCGACAGGTCAGATGGTTTCCATGCAAAGATGTCCCAGTTCTCACGAAGGAACTAGATGAGCGCTTCTGGTACAAATGGAGATGTGGGTCGGAGCAGCATAGGGATCGGTCAGGTGAACATGGATATGTTTTCTCTCACCAGATGACTGAAATGCAGACTCTGAAGCAGGCTTCTTAGCTCGCAACAAATCACTTGGATCTGCATTATTCTGGTACTCTTCCATTTCCACGGCTGCCATCTGCTCATCGGCGATTTTCGAGCCCTTCTGGAGGCACTCTTTAGCCCTTTGCCGGTTTCCTGTGACCGTGATCACGCCTCTGGGGTCAGGCATTTTCAACTTGAGATACACATAGCATGGTCGAGCCATAAAACGAGCATATGCAGTTCTGCCCAGAATAGCATGATAGGCACTATGGAAATCCACCACCTCAAAAGTCAACTTTTCCTTACGGTAATTATTTGAATCACCGAAACCACATCAAGAGTGATCTGGCTGAGTGAATCAGCTTTCTTCCCTGGGATGACTCCATGGAATCTCATGTTGCTTTCACTGAGTTTGGACATCGGAATGTCCATCCCTCGGAGGTTCTCAGTGTACAGACTGTTCAAACCACTGCCACCATCCATCAGAACCTTGGTCAATCGGGTGCCCCTAATGACTGGGTCGACCACCAATGCTTGCCTCCCGGGGGTAGCAATGTGCGCTAGGTGATCGGACTGGTCGAATTTAATGGCAGTTTTTGACCACTTCAGATATGTCGTCGTTGCTGGAGCAACCATGTTTACTTCTCTATTGATAACTTTCAGTCTACTTTTGCTCTCGATGTCAGCAAAAAAACACTAAAGTGGCATTGACATTGGGGTAACCATCGTCTTCCTCCTTGTCCTCATCCTTACCAGATTCCTTTCCCTTTTCACCGGGCTGACCCCCTCGTAAGCACTAAATTAGGAGTCGACATTGTCGAGTGGTATGCTTGGGGTAAATGAGGTTTCCCTCTTTATCTTTCTTGGTGTGTATGTGACACGGCAAATCAAGCACATCATTTCCCGCTTGATCTTTCACTTTATTGGCGATCCATGGCCCCTTAGGCTTTCGTTTAAATTTCCCTTGGTTCACACCTATGGTCTCGCCAGGACCTTTCGGTTCGGCTTTGTGCTTCTGCTTCCGACTGGAATTTCCTCCTTCGGTGTCCTGGGCGAGTGGTTTGTTCTTGCCACTACGGAGTCAGTCTTCCTCCTCGTCGTTAGCATACTGAGTGGCTGTTTCCATCATCCGAGCCAGGGACATGTCTCCCATCCGACCAAATTTTAGGTTAAGCTCTCGGTACCGAATGCCCTCGTTGAAGGCGCAGACTGCCTGATGCTTTGACTGTTGGGGATCGTAGCAGAAATTTAAAATTTTCTACACATCACCAAGATCAATCTATGGAGTAATCTAGCAACGAAGGGAAGGAGAATGCATCTACATACCCTTGTAGATCGCTAAGCGAAAGCGTTCAAGTGAACGGGGTTGATGGAGTCATACTCGTCGTGAGCCAAATCACCGATGATCCTACTGCCGAACGGACGGCACCTCCGCGTTCAACACACGTGCAGCCCGGTGACGTCTCCCACGCCTTGATCCAGCAAGGGGAGAAGGAGAGGTTGGGGAAGACTCCGTCCAGCAGCAGCACGACGGCGTGGTGGTGGTGGAGGAGCGCGAGACTCCAGCAGGGCTTCGCCAAGCACTACGAGAGACGAGGAGGGAGAGGGGTAGGACTGCGCCAACAGGTAGATTGAATCGTATGTTGGGATGCCCCTTTGCCTCCACTATATATAGGGGGAGAGGGAGGGCTGCGCCCCCACCTAGGGTTCCCACCCCAAGGGGTGCGGCAGCCCTAGATCCCATCTAGGGTGGCGGCCACAAGGGGGAGAGGGGGAGGCACACCTAGCGTGGGCCTTAGGGCCCATCTTCCTTAGGGTTTGCCCTCTTCCCCTCTTGGAGGCTCCTTGGGCCTTGGTGGGAGGCGCCCCAGCCCACCTAGGGGCTGGTCCCTTCCCACTATTGGCCCATGTAGGCCTCCGGGGCTGGTGGCCCCACCTGGTGGACTCCCGGACCCCTCCGGTGGTCCCGGTACACTACCGGTGATGCCCGGAACACTTCCGGTGGCCAAAACCATACTTCCTATATATCAATCTTTACCTCCGGACTATTCTGGAACTCCTCGTGACGTCCGGGATCTCATCCGGGACTCCGAACAACATTAGGTAACCGCGTACATACTTTCCCTATAACCCTACCGTCATCGAACCTTAAGTGTGTAGACCCTACGGGCTCGGGAGTCATGCAGACATGGCCGAGACAACTCTCCGGTCAATAACCAACAGCGGGATCTGGATAGCCATGTTGGCTCCCACATGCTCCATGATGATCTCATCGGATGAACCACGATGTCAAGGATTCAATCAATCCCGTATACAATTCCATTTGTCTAGCGGTACGATACTTGCCCGATATTCGATCATCGGTATCCTGATACCTTGTTCAATCTCATTACCGGCAAGTCTCTTTACTCATTCCGTAACACATCATCCCGTGATCAACTCCTTGATCACATTGTGCACATTATGATGATGTCCTACCGAGTGGGCCCAGAGATACCTCTCCGTTTACACGGAGTGACAAATCCCAGTCTCGATTCGCGCCAACCCAACAGACACTTTCGGAGATACCTGTAGTGAACCTTTATAGCCACCTAGTTACATTGTGACGTTTGGCACACCCAAAGCACTCCTACGGTATCCGGGAGTTGCACAATCTCATGGTCTAAGGAAATGATACTTGACATTAGAAAAGCTTTAGCAAACGAACTACACGATCTTGTGCTAGGCTTAGGATTGGGTCTTGTCCATCACATCATTCTCCTAATGATGTGATCCCGTTATCAATGACATCCAATGTCCATGGTCAGGAAACCGTAACCATCTATTGATTAACGAGCTAGTCAACTAGAGGCTTACTAGGGACATGGTGGTGTCTATGTATCCACAGATGTATCTGAGTTTCCTATCAATACAATTCTAGCATGGATAATAAACGATTATCATGAACAATGAAATATAATAATAATAATAATAATAACTAATTTATTATTGCCTCTAGGGCATATTTCCAACAGTCTCCCACTTGCACTAGAGTCAATAATCTAGTTCACATCGCCATGTGATTAACACTCACAGGTCACATCGCCATGTGACCAACATCCAAGAGTCTACTAGACTCAATGATCTAGTTCACATCACTATGTGATAAACACTCAAAGAGTTCTGGGTTTGATCATGTTATGCTTGTGAGAGAGGTTGTAGTCAACGGGTCTTGCCATATTCAGATCCCTATGTATTTCACAAAACTTTATATCGTAGATGCTACTACCATGTTCCACTTGGAGCTATTCCAAATTATTGCTCCATTATACGTATCTGGTATCTCTACTCAGAGCTATCTGGATAGGTGTTAAGCTTGCATTGATGTAACTCTTTATATCAAACTCTTTATCACCTCCATAACCGAGAAACATTTCCTTATTCCTCTAAGGATAATTTTGACTGCTATCTGGTGATCCACTCCTTTATCACCTCTTGCCAGACATGTGGCAAGGTACACATCTGGTGTGGTACTCAGCATGGCATACCGTATAGGGCCTATGACAAGAGCATAGGGGACGACCTTCGTCCTTCCTCTTTCTTCTGCCGTGGTCAATCTTTGAGTCTGACTCAACTTCACACCTTACAACTCAGGTAAGAACCCCTTCTTTGACTGATCTATTTTGAACTCCTTCAAAAACATGTCAAGGTGTGCATTCTTTGAAAGTATCATCAGGCGTCTTGATCTATCTCTATAGATCTTGATGCCCAATATGTAAGCAGCTTTATCCAGGTCTTCCTTTGAAAAACACTCTTCAAACAACCGTTTATGCTTTCCAAAAATTCTACATTATTTCGGATCAATAATATGTCATCCACATATACTTATCAGAAATGTTGTAGTGCTCCCACTCACTTTCTTGTAAATACAAGTTTCTAGCAAACATTGTATAAACCTAAAAGCTTTGATCACTCCATCAAAGCATATATTCTGACTCCGAGATGCTTGCTCTAGTCCATAGAAGGATCGCTGGAGCCAGCATACCTTTTAGCATCCTTAGGATCGACAAAACTTTGATTGTATCACATACAACTCTTTCTTACGAGAACTGGTAAGAAAACTCGTTTTGACATCCATCTGTCAGATTTCATAATCGAAAAATACATCTAATGCTAACATGATTCCGACGGACTTAAGCATCGCTACGGGTGAGAAATTCTCATCGTAGTCAACTCCTTGAACTTGTGAAAAGATTCTTTCCCACAAGTCGAGCTTCTTAGACGGTAACATTACCGCCCACATCCGTCTTCTTCTTAAAGATCCATTTATCTCAATGGCTTGCCGATCATCGGGCAAGTCCACCAAAGTCCATACTTTGTTCTGATACATGGATCCTATCTCGGATTTCATGGCTTCTAACCATTTGTCGGAATACGGGCCCACCATCACTTCTCCATAGCTCGTAGGTTCATTGTTGTCTAACAACATGATATCCAAGACAGGATTACCGTACCACTCAAGAGTAGTACATATCCTTGTCGACCTACGGGGTTCGATAGCAACTTGATCCGAAGCTTCATGATCACTATCATTAACTTCCTATTCAACAGATGTAGGCTCCACAGAAAACATATTTCTGTGTTGCATCACTCTCTGGTTGAAATAAAGGTTTGACAACCTCATCGAGTTCTATCTTCCTCCCACTCAATTCTTTCGAGAGAAACTCCTTCTCGAGAAAGGACCCGTTCTTAGCGACAAACAATTTGCCCTCGGATCTGAGATAGAAGGTATACCCAACTGTCACCTTTGGGTATCCTATGAAGATGTGTTTGTCCGCTTTGGCTTCGAGCTTCTCCGACTGAAGCCTTAAGCATCGCAGCCCCAAACATTACGAAACGACAACTTTGCTTTCTTGCCAAACCAATGTTCACACGATGTCGTCTCAACGGACTTAGATGGTGTCCTATCTAAAGTGAATGCAGTTGTCTTTAACGCGTAACCTCAAAATGAAAACGGTAGATCGATAAGAGACATCATAGATCGCACCATATCTCATAAGGTTCGATTACGATGTCTGGACACACCATTACCCTGTGGTGTTCCAGGTGGCTTCAACTATGAAACAATTCCACAATGTCTTAAGTGTTTGCCAAACTCATAACTCAGAAATTCTCATTGATCAGATCACAGGAATTTGATCTTCTTGTTACGATGATTCTTAACTTCACTCTGAAATTGCTTGAACTTTTCAAACGTTTCAGACTTGTGCTTCATTAATTAAATATACCTATATCTACTCAAATCGTCAGTGAAGATGAGAAAATAGCGATATCCACCGCACGCTTCAATTCTCATTGGATCACACGCATCAGCATGTATGATTTCCAACAAGTCACTTGCACGTTTCATTGTACCTGATAACGGGGTCTTAGTCATCCTGCTCATGAGGCGTGGCTCGCATGTGTCAAGTGATTCAAAATCAAGTGACTCCAAACATCCATCGACATGGAGTTTCTTCATGCATCTTACGCCAATATGACCTAAGTGGCAGTGCCACAAGAAAGTGGTACTATCATTATTAACTCTACATCTTTTGGCGTGAACATGTGTATTACCACGACCGAGATTCAATGAACCATTCACATAGGGTGCATGACCATGAAAGGTATTATTCATGTAATCAGAATAACCATTATTCCCTAACTTAAATGAATAACCGTATTGCAATGAACATGATCTAATCATATTCATGCTCAACGTAGACACCTGATAACATTTATCTAGGTTCAATACTAATCCCGAAGGCAGATGGAGTGTGCGATGGTGATCTCATCAACATTGGAAACACTTCCAACACACATCGTCACCTCGCCCTTAGCCAGTCTCCGTTTAGTTCGGAGCTTTTGCTTCAAGTCACCATTAATAGAAACTGAACCGGTATCCAATACCCAGGTGCTACCAGGAGTACTAGTGAGGTACACATTAATAACATGTATATACTTTGTTGAAGTTGTCAGCCTTCTTATCTACCATGCATTTGGGGTAATTCCGCTACCAGTGATCGTTCCCCTTACAATAGAAGCACTTAGTCTTGGGTTTGGGTTCAACCTTGGGTTCCTTCACTGGAGCGGCAACTGGTTTGCCATCCATGAAGTTTCCCTTCTAGTCCTTGCCCTTCTTGAAACCAGTGGCCTTGTTAAACCATCAACACTTGATGCTCCTTCTTGATTTCTACCTTTTGCAGTCTTAAGCACCGCAAACAGCTCTGGGATCAACTCCATCCCTTGCATGTCATAGTTCATCACGAAGATCTAGTAGCTTAGTGATAGTGTCTAGAGAACTCTATCAATCACTATATTATCTGGAAGTTTAACTCCCACTTGATTTAAGTGATTGTAGCACCCAGACATTCTGAGCACATGCTCACTAGCTGAGCTATTCTCCTCCATCTTGTTGGCAAAAGAACTTGTCAAAGGTCTCATACATCTCAACACGGGCATGAGCCCGAAATCCCAATTTCAGCTCTTGGAACATCTCATATGTTCTATGGCGTTCGAAACGTCATTGGGATCCCGATTCTAAGTCGTAAAGTATGGTGCACTAAACTATCAAGTAGTCATCAGGATGTGTCTGTCAGGTGTTCACAACATCCATAGACGACGTTGTAGGGGTTTGCACATCGAGCGGTGTATCAAAGATGTAAGCCTTCTGTGTAGCAGTGAGGACACTCCTCGGACTACGAACCTAGTCCGCATCATTGCTTACAATATCTTTCAACTTAATCTTTCTCTAGGAACGTATTGAAACAGGGAGCTACAACATGAGCTATTTATCTACAACATATTTGCAAAGACAATTTAGACTATGTTCATGATAATTGAGTTCATCTAATCAAATTATTTAATGAACTCCCACTCAGATAGACAATCCTCTAGTCATCTAAGTGAAACATGAACCAAATCGACTAGGCCATGTCCGATCATCACGTGAGACGGACTAGTCATCAACGGTGAACATCTAATGTTGATTGTATCTTCTATACGACTCATGTTCGACCTTTCGGTCTTTCATGTTCCGAGGCCATGTCTGTACATGCTAGGCTCGTCAAGTCAACCTAAGTGTATTGCGTGTGTAAATCTGGCTTACACCCGTTGTATTCGAACGTTAGAATCTATCACACCCGATCATCACGTGGTGCTTCGAAACGACGAACCTTCGCAATGGTGCACAGTTAGGGGGAACACTTTTCTTGAAATTTTAGTGAGGGATCATCTTATTTAAGCTACTGTCGTTCTAAGCAAATAAGATGTAAAACATGATAAACATCACATGCAATCAAATATTGACATGATATGGCCAATATCATTTTGCTCCTTTCGATCTCCATCTTCGGGGCTCCATGATCATCATTGTCACCGGCATGACACCATGATCTCCATCATTGTGTCTTCTTGAAGTTGTCTCGTCATCTATTACTTCTACTTCTATGGCTAACGCTTTAGCAATAAAGTAAAGTAATTACATGACGTTTATGTTGACACGCAGGTCATAAATAAATTAAGACAACTCCTATGGCTCCTGCCGGTTGTCATACTCATCGACATGCAAGCCGGTTGTCATACAACACATATATCATTCATCACATCCCTTGGCCATATCACATCACAAGGCATATGCTGCAAAAACAAGTTAGACATCCTCTAATTGTTGTTGCAAGTTTTTACGTGGCTGCTATAGGTTTCTAGCAAGAACGTTTCTTACCTACGCCAAAACCACAACATGATATGCCAATTTCTATTTACCCTTCATAAGGACCCTTTTCATCGAATCCGATCCAACTAAAGTGGGAGAGACAGACACCCGCTAGCCACCTTATGCAACTAGTGCATGTCAGTCGGTGGAACCAGTCTCACGTAAGAGTACGTGTAAGGTCGGTCCGGGCCGCTTCATCCCATGATGCCGCCGAATCAAGCTAAGACTAGTAACGGCAAGCAAATTGAAAAAATCGACGCCCACAACAACTTGTGTTCTACTCGTGCATAGAAACTACGCATAGACCTAGCTCATGATGCCACTGTTGGGGATCATAGCAGAAATTTAAAATTTTCTACGCATCACCAAGATCAATCTATGGAGTAATCTAGCAATGAAGGGAAGGAGAGTGCATCTACATACCCTTGTAGCTCGCTAAGCGGAAGCGTTCAAGTGAACGGGGTTGATGGAGTCATACTCGTCGTGATCCAAATCACCGATGATCCTAGTGCCGAACGGACGGCACCTCCGCGTTCAACACACGTGCAGCCCGGTGACGTCTCCCATGCCTTGATCCAGCAAGGGGAGAAGGAGAGGTTGGGGAAGACTCCGTCCAGTAGAAGCACGACGGCATGGTGGTGGTGGAGGAGCACGTGACTCCAGCAGGGCTTCGCCAAGCACTACGAGAGACAAGGAGGGAGAGGGGTAGGGCTGCGCCAACAGGGAGATTGATTCGTATGTTGGGTTGCCCCTTTGCCTCCACTATATATAGGGGGAGAGGGAGGGCTGGACCCCCACCTAGGGTTCCCAACCAAAGGGGTGCGGCAGCCCTAGATCCCATCTAGGATGGCGCCCACAAGGGGGAGAGGGGGAGGCGCACCTAGGGTGGGCCTTAGGGCCCATCTGCCCTAGGGTTTGCCCTCTTCCCCTCTTGGAGGCGCCTTGGGCCTTGGTGGGAGGCGCCCCAGCCCACCTAGGGGCTGGTCCCTTCCCACTATTGGCCCATGTAGGCCTCCGGGGCTGGTGGCCCCACCCGGTGGACCCCCGAACCCCTCCGGTGGTCCCGGCACACTACCGGTGATGCCCGGAACACTTCCGGTGGCCAAAACCATACTTCCTATATATCAATCTTTACCTCCGGACCATTCCGGAACTCCTCGTGACGTCCGGGATCTCATCCGGGACTCCGAACAACATTCGGTAACCACGTACATACTTTCCCTATTACCCTAGCGTCATCGAACCTTAAGTGTGTAGACCCTACGGGCTCGGGAGTCATACAGACATGGCCGAGACAACTCTCCGGTCAATAACCAACAGCGGGATCTGGATAACCATGTTGGCACACCCAAAGCACTCCTACGGTATCCGGGAGTTGCACAATCTCATGGTCTAAGGAAATGATACTTGACATTAGAAAAGCTTTAGCAAACGAACTACACAATCTTGTGCTAGGCTTAGGATTGGGTCTTGTCCATCACATCATTCTCCTAATGATGTGATCCCGTTATCAACGACATCCAATGTCCATGGTCAGGAAACTGTAACCATCTATTGATCAACGAGCTAGTCAACTAGAGGCTTACTAGGGACATGGTGTTGTCTATGTATCCACACATGTATCTGAGTTTCCTATCAATACAATTCTAGCATGGATAATAAATGATTATCATGAACAATGAAATATAATAATAATAAATAATTTATTATTGCCTCTAGGGCATATTTCCAACATTTACACATTCTCCACGGTATGATGAAGAGTGATCCACCTCTGGATGTAATCTCTCAAAGTTTCATTTGGTTTCTCGACACAATGTTGTAATTCGGTCAGCCCTGCAGGTCATTTGCAAGTGCCTCTGAATGTCCTGACAAACATTCAGGCCAATTCTTCCCAACTGAAGATACTACCAGGAGCCAACTGATTCAACCAAGCTCTGGTCGAACCTTCCAACATCAGAGGGAGGTTCTACATGGCCACATCATCATTGCCACCACCAATCTGCACTACCACTCAGTAATCCTCTAACCAAGTATTGGGCTTTGACTCACCGGTGAACTTGCTCACGGCCCTCTCCAATCTGAAGTTGGGCGGGATCTCTGCAGCTCGGATAGCTTTGCTAAAACACTTGGGACCAGAAACATGCACTCGGCTTCCACCCGGATGGTATACATCTTGTCCTTCTCTGTGTGCCCGATTCCGGTCAACTAGATTTTGTACGATAAGAGATCTCGCATCAAATCCGGGCACCCTTGGGTCGACTGGAACTCTCTGCTCATCGCCATACGGGTGCCTGTTATCATATTGTCGGGACGCATACGACCCTCCCCTCGGAGGGGCGTAGGCACTCGACGACGGTCATCATAGTGGAGTCGATGATCATACTGCTCGTAATTCTGACCCGGGTACTGCTCCTGGCGGTGCCCTCGACCCTCATGTCGCGGAGGCGATCTTGCGTTGTGAGCTGACTGGACGGTGTCCGCCATCACGGACCTGCTGTGGATCCTGTTGCGCAACTCAGAAATGGTTGAATTTTGTTCCCCCGTTGTCCGAAGCAACGCTCGGATTTGCATCAAACCTCTACCAGCCTCTGAACGGGATGGCTGAATCGACCCTGCTATGCGGGTTGCGGCTGCAAGATTTTGGACTGGTGTGCGATATACCTGAGGTTCAGGCAGAAACAACTATCAATTCTGTCGACTGGATTCAGGGATCTGCCGACGAGCGCGTTCGTCAAGTGAATGTTGGAGATTCTCCAGACATGCGCGCTCAGCCAAGGAGGCCAGGCGCGAAGTCTCCAAGGCCCGAGCCTTAGAGGTTTCCCTGATGACGGGGGTGCGAAGGGCCTCCACGTTGCGACGATGCAGCTCTTCCCTCTGCTCTGAAGTGAGGGCTTCAGGGTGATACCCATCATGGCCGCGAGATGGTCCGCCACCACCATCGCCGCCGCCACTACGACGAAAACCAGGCTGTGTGGCACCCCGATCCACATGGAGTACGGGGCCTTCGCACGTCAGCCTAGGATAACACCTGACGCACGACAGGTCCATGATACAACATTCCAGGTACAAGAATATTCATCAAATACATGTATAGAGGATTGCATTATTGATGAATACAATTATATGGCATATCCCTAAGGCTATTTAAATGACAGCGGAAGTCTTGGTTTGGCGGCTCATCAACTCTGGCTGGGCTCGATAACTCACAGGACTGGCAAGATTATGGCCTAGCACAACGGAACAAGCAAACAGTCCAGGCACGACCTACAAACTGGCATAACACGCCAGGTCAGTACATTGAATGTACTTGCAAGACAACCAAATACTCCCTCCGTTCCTAAATATTTGTCTTTCTAGGCATTTCAACAAGTGACTACATATGGAGCAAAATGAGTGAATCTACACTCTAAAATATGTCTACATACATCTGTATGTAGTAGTCATTTGAAATGTCTAGAAAGACAAGTATTTAGGAATGGAGGCAGTACATAGCATCCAAACAAGCAGAAGACAAAGCAAGAACCAAGTGCATGCAACAACCTATCTCATATCAATTACTAAACATGGCATGATATAGATCAACTAAGCATGAATGGCATCATAGCATCTACTAACATGGCAATAAATGGCATATCGAAACATGCTTCTAACATGGAAATAGCAAAACATAGCATATCATTTCAATCATGGCATAATGTAACATATCAATCCAAGCATCACTACAAAAAAAGACACATCCGTGACATTTTGGGCCGAACGAAAAAAATTTGTCATACTTATGACACTTCTATGACGATAATTGTGATAAAACCCGGTATCATCATAGATGTGGTGGGATCCTACTTCTATGACAAAAAATCATGATAGAAAATGGGCTTTTCGTCCTGGGCGGGCCAGAGACACAGCTGCATGACATTCTTTGGGCCGTCCATGATGGAAAAACCCGTGGTAGAAGCGAGGGCGAGGAAAATATCGGGGTGTTCCCGGTTATGGTGGGTGGTCGGGGCCGAGCGATGCGCGCTTCTCTCGTACACGCACGCGCGTGGGTGCGATGCGTTGGGCTCTAACTGAACCCGAGCGAGGCGTTGGGCTCTAACTGAACCCGAGCGATTGCACTGTAGGCTACGCATTACTGAACCTGAGCGATCGACCGATGGCTATTAACTGAACCCGATCGAGTGATTCCTTCACTAATGCTGCTAACTGAAGCCGATCGATGCTGCCTTTGGATGAACAGTGAGT
>NC_041380.1:425238809-425241027 GCF_002162155.2 Triticum dicoccoides
GGGGGTTGGATGAACAGTTCCCGGTGGGGGTGGATGAACAGGACCCCGTGGTGTTGCCTCTTGATGAACAGGACCTCATCGATCGAGCCGGTTGGGGCTGGATGAACAGGATCCCGTGGAGGGAAGGATGAAGAGGACCACCCCGTGGAGGACTGGATGAACACTAGATGGTGGAGGGCTGGATGAACAGTACCCCCGTGGAGGGGTGGTTGAATAGGAGCCCGTGGAGAGGGCTGGTTGAACAGTAGCCGGTGGTGTAGCGTGCGGTGGAGGCTGGATGAACAGGAGCCCGTGGATGAACAACCGCAAGTGGAGGCTGGAGGAGGTCGATGGTGGACGAACAGTAGCCCGTGGAGGCTGGAGGGGGTCGACGGTGGAGAAGAACAGTATCCCATGGAGTCCCGTTTTGCGGTACTCCACACCCATCCTGATGAACAGGACCCCCGTTTCGATCGTAGTGCTCCAACATAAGTCCATTTCCTCCGTTTTGCGGTACGCCACACCCCTCCCGCTCAACAGAGCCCCCGTCTCGACCGTAGGAGGTTCGTTTCCTCTGTTTTGCGGTATGCCAAACCCCTCCCGATAAACATGATCCCGTTTCGAACGTGGCCGGTCGAACACAAGGCCGTTTCCTCCGTTCTGCTGTAATCCAGGCCTCGTTTCCATCGGCTATTCCGTCCAAGCCCTCCCAATGAACACGATGACACATTCCGTTCCGACCCAGCCGGTTGGCTCCCCATGAACACGACGATGCAGTTTCTCCATTCCGACCCAGCCATGTACACAAGCCCTGGCCATACGTATGTGCGAGTAGGCGTTCGAGACCTTGCCCGTATGTACGTACGTGGCCGTATTTTCTTTCTTGCACACTGGCCGATGTACGTACGTGTACATGCTACGTGCGCGCCTCTACAACGACACGTGTGAGGGAGTCCTGGATTAGGGGGTCCTCGGACAGCCAGACTATATACTTTGGACGGACTGTTGGACTATGAAGATACAAGATTGAAGACATCGTCCTGTTTCGGGTGGGACTCTCCTTTGCGTGGAAGGCAAGCTTGGCAATTCGGATATGTAGATCTCCTCCCTTGTAACCGACTCTGTGTAACCCTAGACCCCTTCGGTGTCTATATAAACCGGAGGATTTAGTCCGTAGGACAAGAACAATCAGAATCATAGGCTAGCTTCTAGGGTTTAGTCTCTACGATCTTGTGGTGGATCAACCCTTGTAATACTCATTTCATCAAGATCAATCAAGCAGGAAGTAGGGTATTACCTCCATCGAGAGGGCCTGAACCTGGGTAAACATTGTGTCCCCCGCCTCCTGTTACCATCAGCCTTAGACGCACATTTCGGGACCCCCTACCTGAGATCCGCTGGTTTTGACACCGACATTGGTGCTTTCATTGAGAGTTCCACTGTGCTATCACGTAAAAGCTTGATGGCTCCTTCGATCATCGGCAACGATGCGATCCAGGGTGAGGGTTTTTTCCCCAGACAGATCTTCATATTCAGCGGCTTCATAATGCAGGCCAACTCGCTTGGCCATCTAGAGCATATCGAGAGCTACGTCCCCGGCCATCAGATCAGGTTTGGAAGCTTGAGCTATACTGTCGACATCCACGGCGACTTGATATTCGACGGATTCAAGCCCATGTCAGGTGCGCCGCACAGTCACGACGAGCATGACTTAGCTCTGCCGTCGGACGGTGTTCGGGAGATCACACCTGTGGCTACTCCGGCCCCAAATCTGGAGCAGATCGTGTCGTCCCAGGATGGGTGGTTGGACCCCGCCACAGAAGCCGCACACTCAGCGGCGATAGAGCCAGATACTGACTCCACCTCTTATGAGACCTGTGTCATCGGACCCTTGGATTCGTCCCTGGCCACAGGCTCTGAACCGCTTGTGTCCGTGCCTCTCGAATCTGATTAGGCACCGATCATGGAGTTCACCTCCATGGATATCTTTCAGCACTCACCCTTGGGCGACGTGCTAAATTCATTGAAGTCTCTCTCCTTGTCAGGAGACCCTTGGCCAAACTATGTCCGGCTTGAGTGCGAAGCGGACGACGAAATTCGTTCCCCACCCACTACCCACTCCACTATCGACGACTTACCGACATGCTTGATTTCGGCTTCGAAGACATCGACGACATGGACGACGATGCAGGAGAAGAACAGGAACCATCGCCTACAGGGCGCTGGACAACCACCTCAT
>NC_041380.1:425241446-425272679 GCF_002162155.2 Triticum dicoccoides
CTACACCAACCACCGCGGCACGGCACCAGCTCCATCCCCACGCCGCCACACCCTCTCCAACCACCTTCCTCCTTGACCCACCTACCCCCGCGTCGGCCAGCTGCCGGATCCGCCCTGTCGTCGTCCTCCCGCGGCTGCCCGACACCAGATCCGCTTGTAGCCATCATGGGGGCGCGTTAGGGGCGTCATGGAGGGGTCCGGTGAGCTCGGGGGTCGCCAGCGACCCACCCCTCCTCGTTCCTCCACCTCCTCCCTCCAATACAGATGCGTATCGCCCCAACTCCCACTGAGATTCTTCCCCTAGCCACCGCCGGCAGCAACCCCCAACTTGCTTGAGTGCGCGGGAGTGGTCCACGGGCGTCGTGCAGTGCAGCTCGGTTCCTGCCCTAATGCAGTACGGCTGCCACTATGGGCGCCATGCCGCCGTGCCCCGGGAACCGATCCGGTGGCCTGTGCAGCGGATCTAGCCAGCCCCAATTCCGCAGTTCGCCGATGGTAGGGGACGAGTAGACTGCACCCAATCCCGCTCGCACGAGTGGTTCCGAGCAGTTCGGGGTAGCGAGGTGGGCGTGGCAGTCAGCATCACCCAATCCCCTCGTCAGCAACAACCCACATGGTGAACTTCAGTGAAGATGGCAGCTATCCCACGGTGAAATCCCACCCGGTGTGGGCGTGAAGTTCGTTTCGCGGGTGAAGTACTGCAGGTGCAGTGCATCGAACGCGTGGCTTGCGGTTCAGGCATCCTGCGAGTTTCCGTTCGGTGCCTTGTCTCGCGAGGAGCAGTGACAGCAGCAGCTACTGGAGCAGAGCAGCAGGTGGTGGTGCGGCATGGAGGCCGTTCGATATATTGCTCGTGGCCTCCGCTAGCTCCGTCGCTAGCTGCTACCTCTATGCCATTTCTTCTGCTCCTTGACTGCAAGTTGCCTCTATCCCGCGGCTAGCAAGCTGGTTCTTTCCTCTGAGTTGATTTCTCTCGCTGTAGACTTCCTCCTCTAAACCAACTACTGCTGTCGCATGAAGGCATCTACTATTCAGTTTTTTCTCCTCTGATTTTCCAATCGAATCTTGGTGTTGTAGCTTCTATGGATTTGTGCGCACGAGGAAGAAAATAGAAGATAAGAGAGAAAGCACATACGGTGGTGGAAGGATAAGAAGTGTGTCCTGAAGCTAGCTATGGTTGCATGGTGAAATGAAGCTACACGTGGACTGGAAAGTAAAGCATGTGTCAGTGCTCACGGATGAAAGTGCTAGAGGACAAAGAAAGATCATGTGGTTGAGAACAATTGCCTGAGTGGCATTTTAATTTGAGTTAAAAAATTGCTGGGGGAAGTTAGTCTTGCGGTTGAAAATCTTGTGTGCCGTGCAGTTTGCTATGTGATGTTCTTACACTTCAGTTAACCTGTTTCTTTTTGTGAGAAAATAAATTAAAGAAAACAATTCTTTTCCTGATGTGGGTAGTTTACTTGTACATTGCCCTTGTAATTATGCACTTAGTTGTGCAGCCCACTCGATGCGGTCTGCTCTGGCCGTGCCCGCATTTCAGACATCAACATGTTGAGATTGAGATTCAGAAAGGAAAAATGTATCGACAGAAGAAATGATGGCTAAAACAAGAAAAAAGTAAAATGCGGTGCACTTTTTTATGTGTGGGAGTTCGCTAGATATATTCAGTATACTATGAAATCTCTAGAAGTTCACTCAGGAAAGACTACGGAATTCCCTTTGATGACAAAAAATAGTATGATTCACTTTTGATAGTGTTGTGGTTCACTTATGCCCAATGTGAAGTGCAAAAAAAATGTTAGTGAAAACAACAACAAAAAAGTAATGCGGCTCACATTTGACAGTGTTGCGGTTCACTTGTCCATGTATCTACGGTCCACTTTTGTTCATAAAAAAATGAAAAAAGACAACAAAAACTCGTATGAGAAAAATAACGTCCGACAAAAGAAATTATGCAGCTTGCTTGCCCGTTCGATGCAGTGCGGTCGGTCGTATGATGTTGTTCATCCCGTAAGTGCAAAAAGAATTGTTACGGAAGCGAAGAAAGTAATGCGGTTCACTTCTTGATAGTGTTGTGGTTCATTTACTCCCGATGTGAAGTGCACTCTACTTTCTCGTCCTTAAAAAAATTATGTTTGAATAAAATAAACCATGCAGTTCTCTAACACGTCTGATGAAGTGCGGTTGTTCGTCCGATGTAGTGCGGTTTTCAGTCGGATGAAGTACCCACGTCAATTTGGGTGTCGCGAAAAACAGAGTGTTCGCATTTTGGTAAATTTAAAACTGTTCTTAATTTGTAAGGAATTAGAGAGAGTGTTCTACATGAAAAAGTTGCGTCTCGTCGATATCTTTCCAATGACATATCATTTGAATCATTTCGACAACCAGTTTGTAAAAAAATTCGCAAAAAACGGCCGCTGCCACTCATCGTCCGCCGCACGATTTTCAAAATTAATTTAAAACTGTAAGGAATCTCAAAATCATTTCTACATATGAAAGTTGCGCCTTGTCCATAGATTTCCAACGACGTATTACACGCCTTGTTTCGACAAATGGTTCAAAAACTAGAGCAAAAACAGTACCGAAAATTGTAAAAATTTCAAAAAAACAAAATTCCGCAATTTAGTAAATTCGAAACTGCTCTTGAACCGTAACAAATTAGAGAAAATAATAGATATGAAAAAGATGCGCCTCGACGACATCTTTCCAACAGCGTATCATTTTCCTTATTCCGATGAGCAGTTTTGAAAAAATCACAAAAATACGATCGCTGCCACTCGTCATCCGCCGCACCATTTTTGAAACTGCTCTTAAACCGAGAGGAATCTCGAAAAGTGTTCAACATGGCAAAGTTGCGTATAATCAATAGCTTTTCAACGGTATATTATACGCCTCGTTCCGATAAACGGTTAAAAAATTAGAGCAAAAACAGTACCGGAAAAACACTGCGTGCAGTTTTTTTCAAGACGAAGTTCACTCGTGTGAGTACTGCAGTACACTTGGTTCAAACAATGACGTGCACTTACATTGAGCGTGCAGTGAGGAAGTGTTATCAGAATAACTATTCTGACTATATGGTGGACACCCCCAAAGAAAGCGATGGCAATAAGGCAACAAAGGATAATCCCCTCGAGAAGCAATCTAAGCACCAGCGTCATCGGCGCCGCTCTAAGCCCCGCCATAGAAAAAGCAACGATACCGGCACAAGAGACAATAACGCCGCGGATAGTGCCAAAGACGAAGACAATCCCCTCGAGCCAGGATTCGAGCGGGAGGATGGGTAAGCTAGCCCTAAGGAACAGGCGATAGACGAAGAATCAGAGGATGACAATTACATGACCCTCTCCGAAGACGAGGTGAGCCTCGGCGACGAAGAATTCATCATGCCTGAGGATCCCGTCGAGCAGGAGCACTTCAAGCGCCGGATTATAGCCACACAAAAAAGCCTGAAGAAAAACCAGCAGCAGCTTCATGCTGATCAAGACCTACTAGCGGATAGATGGACCGAGGTCCTGGCAGCCGAGGAATACGAACCCGAGCGCCCAACCAAAAGTTATCCAAAGCGCAAGTTGCTACCCCAACTCGAGGAGGAAGCATTAAAGCCTACACTACCAGTGTATGATGCGGCTGACTCGCCACCTCATGGCCGAGACAAAGCGGCGTATCAGCCTGAAGTCCAGCCCGCACCTCATCGCCAGTCAAACAAAAACACCAAGGCCTGGGGCTACATGCAGGACCTGCGAGACATATTGGAAAACAAAGTAGGACATACAAGATCGATCTACGGATCACGGGGGCGTGCTCCAACGCGTGACGATGACCGTCACGCCGGATATACTAAAAGCAAATCCGGCCGGGCCGAATACAGCAGACAAGACTCGTATGAACTGCGTCGTGATATAGCCCGGCACAAAGATGCCGCACACCCCCTATGCTTCACCGATGAAGTAATGTATCACGAATTCCCAGAAGGGTTTAAACCCGTAAACATTGAATCATATGATGGTACAACAGACCCCGCGGTATGGATTGAAGATTTCCTCCTCCACATCCACATGGCCCGCGGTGACGATCTACATGCCATCAAGTACCTCCCACTAAAACTCAAAGGACCGGCTCGGCATTGGCTGAATAGCCTGCCGGCAAACTCCATTAGCAGTTGGGAGAACTTGGAAGACGCATTCCTTGACCACTTCTAGGGCACTTATGTACGACCATCGGATGCTGATGACTTGAGTCACATAATCCAACAGCCCAGGGAGTCAGCCGGGAAATTTTGGACTCAGTTCCTAACTAAAAAGAACCAAATTGTCGACTGTCCGGATGCCGTAGCCTTAGCGGCATTTAAGCATAACATCCGCGACGAGTGGCTCGCCCGACACCTCAGCCAGGAGAAGCCGAAGTCCATGGCAGCCCTCACGACATTCATGACCCGCTTTTGCGCGGGCGAGGACAGCTTGCTGGCTCGCAGCAACAACGTTGACAACGCCGAAGACACGGTAGTCAATGCCGGATTCAGTGGCTCTAAATCCGATCAGCAGCAAAAGCCGTTCGAAAGGAGAAATCCGGGCCCGTCCAGTTTGGACCACATACTCGATCGCTCGTGTCAAATTCATGGCACCCCCGATAAACCAGCCAACCACACCAACAGAGAATGATGTGTGTTCAAACAGGCCAGCAAGATGAATGCCGAAAACAAGGAAAAGGTGCTGCATAGCGATGACGAGGAGGAGCCCCGGCCACCGAACACAGGAGGACAGAAGAAATTTCCCCCCAAGTGAAAACGGTGAACAAGATATACGCAACCCATATTCCCAAGCGGGAACGGAAGCATGCACTAAGGGATGTCTATGCGGTGGAGCCAGTCGCCCCAAAGTTCAACCCATGGTCTTCTTGTCCGATCACTTTCGATCGCAGGGACCACCCTACAAGTATCCATCATGGCGGTTCTACCGCATTGGTCCTTGACTCCATCATTGACGGATTTCACCTCACTTGAGTCCATATGGACGGGGGCAGCAGCCTAAACCTGCTCTATCGACCCCTCAAGGATCAAAACCACAAAAACCACCTTTAAAGATGTCATACCAGGTGTAGAGGCCTGTTGCACGGGCTCAATCACACTAGAAGTGGTCTTCGGATCTCCGGACAACTTCTGAAGCGAGGACTTGATCTTTGATATCGTCCCCTTCCGCAGTGGCTATCACGCACTGCTCGGACAAACCGCATTCGTCAGATTCAGTGCGGTACCGCATTATGCATACCTCAAGCTCAAAATGCCAGGACCTCGCAGGGTTATAACAGTTAATGGAAACACAGAACGCTCGCTCCGTACGGAGGAGCACACTGCGGCCCTCACAGCAGAAGTATAAAGCAGCCTTCTGAGGCAAACCTCCAATTCGGCGATAAAGCCCTCGGACACCTTCAAGTGAGTCATGAGTACCCTGCAATAGGATCGCTCGGCACGTACATATCTCGCCTAGCAATTCGGCCTCCGTCCTAGTCCCAGTCAAGCAGCGAAATTTTCGCGGCGCGTACATAATTATGCACTCAAAATACCATGGGCATAGGTGGAGGCACCGCTATGGCATGACCCACAATGCGGCTCAACCGCCTAAGGACCCGTATATCTTTACAATTTTCTTCCTTTCAGGACCCTATTCTCTGAAGGCCCTCTCCGATACCATGATTACCGGACCCATCACGGGAAGGAAAAACCAAGGAAGCAAGAAGCTTTGACATACAAGGGAATCCCCAGGTGGTCTCTGATAACGATCGCTATACCTGTTTTATATACCCACACGCAGCCTGCCCTTGGATAGGACATGTCAAATAGTCCTATTTTTGCTTATTGCACTACTTGTATACATACGCTTTGACGTATCATTTAAATAACAATGCACAGCGTTAGCTTATTATCGCCTTTCTTCATCTTTTTTCCCTGTCTGCTCACTTACGACAAATTGCAACCGTACATTCTGGTACGTCCAGTGCGCCAGGGGCTTCAGTGTACCCCATAATACGGCAAGAAAATTCCGAACACTTTTGACAGTGCGGCACCCCGAACTTATAGCATTATATGCATCAGCTCCGAATCATGTCTTGGGTCAATAGTTGGGTTTGCCCGGCTTCCATGTTTTGGTACCTTACGTTCTGCTATATCGGCTAAGGTAGCTCTGGGAGAACTACTGCGATTGTGTCCCGGTTCTTCCGGACGAGCACCTCAGTAGAGAAAGCCGAAAACTGACTATCATAATGCGGCGAGATCTGGTCGCAGTTCGAGAGGTCTCAAATCCTTAAAGATTTTTTCCGCTTCGGGCGACGAATTGGCCTTGTCCGATTTAGGCGTATATAGCGCCGCAAGTTCAGCCTTCCGAATACTAGGGGTTCACCAAAATTTAAAATTATAGAGTTCTGTGGCTAAGTGACAGTGATAAAGCTGTATAGTCTGATTGCCTTGTTCGTTGTGCTAAACACCTCCTTAAAGGACCAATTTTTTTGGATAAAGAGTGTTTAAGATTTATCCCAAACACCTCAGTACTAGTTACATGGGGGCAGAAGCCGACGACTGGCCAACTCTCAGATTTTATAAACTGCCGCACAGAAGGTAATATTTTAAATTGACAAGCGTTATAAACATGAACTCATTTTCATATTATAGGATCACATGAGCACATTCATTCAAATATTACATCCTTAGCACATTTCTCTACCACAAGGCGGGCACCCTTCAGGACACTGTCATAATACTTTTTGGGGTGGCGATGCTCCTTGCCCTCCAGTGGCCCCTCCTTAACCATCTTTTCGGCATCCATCTTCGCCCAGTGCACTTTCGCATGGGCAAAGGCCCTGCGCGCACCTTCAATGCAGATGGACCGATTTATGACTTCAAACCGTGGGCAGGCACTCAGAAGCCGCTTTACCAGGCCAAAGTAGCTGCCAGGCAGGGGCTCGCCAGGCCACATCCGGAGTATGAGACCCTTCATGGCCAGTTCGGCCGCCTTGTGAAGCTCGACCAGTTGCTTCAGCTGGTCGCTCGAGGGCACCGGATGTTCGGTCCCAGTATATTGAGACCAGAACAACTTTTCTATCGAGCTCCCTTCCTCGGCATGGTAGAACTTCGCGGCATCCGATATGCTGCTGGGTAGATATGCGAACGCTCCTGGAGAGCTCCGAATTCAGGTAAGTAAATGGAAAGTTTCCTTCACATTCTTGCTTTGCATAATGAATGCCTTACCCACCGCTATCTTCTTGACCACCTGAATCTCCTGGAGGGCCTTTTGAGCTTCGGCCTTGGCATTTTGTGCGTTCTCGAGGGCCTTCGCAAGCTCGGACCCCTGCGTCTTAGAGTCACGCTCCAAGGACTCGTATTTTTTGATGAAATCCTGGAGCTCTTGCTAAACCTCGCCGACTCAGGCATGTTGCTTTTCACGCTCGATGCGCTCTTGGGCCGCTCTGTCTTCAGCCTCCGACAACAGCTTTTACAGGGTCGCCACTTCGGTCGTGGCCCCTAGCAAAATTCATGGTGATCCTATGATCTAATAACCACCTTTTTCTTTATCAATATACATACGGGGTATCACTTACCTTTGTTCTCTTCGAGCTGCCTCATGGTAAGGCCGATCTCTTCCTCGGGCTGCTTAAGGTCCCGCTTCAGTCCGGAGACCTCCGCAGTACGAGCGGTAGCATCCAGTAGCAAAGCTTGCTTATTCACATAGACATATTCTGATTAGACTCCTGTGATTGTTATTTGATCCTCTGTTCGGCCTTTCTTTGCGAACACCAAACAGAGCATCAAGGGCTACTTTCTATGCTGTGATATTTTCTCATAATTCAATTACTTACCTCAAAGCCTATTGGGAGGCTGGCACAGGCTTCAGTCAATCCTCTTTTGGCGGACCAAACCTTCTCGACCACCGCACTCATGATAGTGCGGTGCTCTTCATCAATGGAAGCGCCGCGAAGCGCTTCCAGCAAGTTGTCCAATGCCTCTGGATGGACAAAGGCCATCCGCACAGACGGCTCGCCGACCTTAGCGAGGGGTCGCCTGACAGAATCCGGAACCACTGGTGGGTCCGGCGCAGTATCCGGCTGGGGGCCAAACTTGCTGCACCCCCCGTCATTAAGACCCATGTGCCTGGCATCTGGGATGCCACTTCAGTCTGATGCCCTTTGAGACAACACCTCAATGTCGTCCGTGGGCCGAGGGGAGGTGGCTGTCGGGAGTGAATCGTTGTTCATCGCCGACTAGCCCAAAGACTCATCCGAAGAAGATACGTCGATATGGGCTTTGGATGGACTGCATGATCATGTTTGACACAATAAGAAGCAATAAAACAAAACATACCAGAACTATTATAGTATCTGGATACTTACGACTTCGCCAGGGGCTTGTCCCTGGGCAACCACTCCTCTCGCTGTAAGCGGCTATTGTGGAGTGGTCCGGAAGGAGGGTCCATCCCTTCTTGGACCCTTCGGCCTCCCGAGATGGGGAGGCCTTCCTTTTCTCATCCTCCCCGGTTAGGGGGAGAGAACTTTCCTCATCCTCCTCCTCGTTTTCATGGGAGGAGGGCGTCTCGGTGTTTTCGGACGACGAGTCCGATACAACCTTGCGCCGGAGAACTTTCCTGGTCCCCTCGGCCTTCTTCTTGGCCTTCTTCTCCGGCGCCTCATAGGGCGCCAGAACTAGCATCTCTGTTAAGAGAGCCCTTCCTGGATCTTTAGGCAATGGGGCCGGACAATCGATCCACTCCGCTGTCGCTACCCAGTCCTGTTAAATTGGCATGGAGGCTCAGATCCCTCACATGATTATACTAGGGAAAGGAAAATCTTATGAGATATAAAGAGCTTACCAGATTGGCAGGGCACTTTGCGCTGAGTCCGCGATCCTCGGTAAGGGGAGCAGGTACCTCGGCGGCCTTGAACAACACCTTCCAGACGTCTTGGTGCATCGTGTCAAAAAGCTCTCGCAACGTCTGGTGCTTGGCCACGTCGAACTCCCACATATTGAATGCCCGTCTTTGACACGGAAGGATCCGGCGGAGGAGCATGACTTGGACCACGTTGACAAGCTTGATTTTCTTGCTTATCATATTTTTAACACAGTTCTAGAGTCTAGTCAGCTCCACCGATGAACCCCAGGATAGGCCCTTCTCTTTCCAGGAGGTGAGCCGCATGGGGATGCTGGATCGAAATTCGGGGGCCGCCACCCATTTGGTATCGCGCGGCTCGGTGATGTAGAACCACCCCGATTGCCACCCCTTCACGGTCTCCACATAGGAGCCTTTGAGCCTGGTGACATTGGGCATTTTGCCCACCATGGCGCCTCCGCACTCCGCTTGCTGGCCTACCACCACCTTCGGTTTCACATTGAAGGTCTTCAGCCACAGGCCAAAGTGGGGCTTGATGCGAAGGAAGGCCTCGCACACGATGATAAACACCGAGATGTTGAGGATGAAATTGGGGGCCAGATCATGGAAGTCCAGCCCGTAGTAGAACATGAGCCCACGGACAAATGGGTGGACGTGAAATCCCAGTCCATGGACAAAGTGGGTGAGGAATACAACCCTCTCATGGGGTTCTGGAGTAGGGATGATATGCCCCACGTCTGGGAGCCGGTGCGCGATGTCTGGGGCGAGGTATCCGGCTTCCCGAAGCTTCGTAATGTTCTCCTCCGTAACGGAGGAGACCATACACTTGCCTCCCGCTCCGGACATGTTTAAGAATTACAACTCGATACTTAGAACAAGATATGACTCTATATGAATGCCTCCGGCGGTGTACCGAGATATCCAATGACT
Organism: Triticum dicoccoides; assembly: GCF_002162155.2. Lineage (NCBI taxonomy): Eukaryota > Viridiplantae > Streptophyta > Magnoliopsida > Poales > Poaceae > Triticum > Triticum dicoccoides. Next base: position 425,251,250 of record NC_041380.1, read on the forward strand.
CATGAGTGACATGTATGAAAGAATTATGAACAGTGGCTTTGCCACAAATACAATGTCAACTACATGATCATGCAAAGCAATATGACAATGATGGAGCGTGTCACAATAAACAGAACGGTGGAAAGTTGCATGGCAATATATCTCGGAATGGCTATGGAAATGCCATGATAGGTAGGTATGGTGGCTGTTCTGAGGAAGGTATATGGTGGGTGTGTGATACTGGTGAAAGGTGCGCGGTATTCGAGAGGCTAGCAATGGTGGAAGGGTGAGAGTGCGTATGATCCATGGACTCAACATTAGTCATAAAGAACTAATATTCTTATTGCAAAAATCTACAAGTTATCAAAGCGAAGTATTACGTGCATGCTCCTAGGGGATAGATTGGTAGGAAAAGACCATCGCTCGTCCCCGACCGCCACTCATAAGGAAGACAATCAATAAATAAATCATGCTCCGACTTCATCACATAACGGTTCACCATACATGCATGCTACGGGAATCACAAACTTTAACACAAGTATTTCTCAAATTCACAACTACTCAACTAGCATGACTCTAATATCACCATCTCCATATCTCAAAACAATTATCAAGTATCAAACTTCTCTTAGTATTCAACACACTCATAAGAGAATTTTATTATTAATCTTGTATACCTAGCATATTAGGATTATTTAAGAAAATTACCATGCTATTTAAGACTCTCAAAATAATCTAAGTGAAGCATGAGAGATCAATAGTTTCTATAAAACAAATCCACCACCGTGCTCTAAAAGATATAAGTGAAGTACTAGAGCAAAACTATATAACTCAAAAGATATAAGTGAAGCACATAGAGTATTCTAATAATTTCTGAATCATTTGTGTCTCTATCAAAAGGTGTGTACATCAAGGATGATTGTGGTAAACTAAAAAAATAAAGACTCAAATCATACAAGACGCTCCAAGAAAAACACATATCATGTGGTGAATAAAAATATAGCTCCAAGTAAAGTTACCGATAGAAGTAGACGATAGAAGGGATGCCTTCCGGGGCATCCCCAAGCTTTGGCTTTTAGGTGTCCTTAGATTATCTTGGGGGTGCCATGGGAATCCCCAATCTTAGGCTCTTTCCACTCCTTGTTCCATAATCCATCAAATATTTACCCAAAACTTGAAAACTTCACAACACAAAACTTAAAGTAGAAAATCCCGTGAGCTCCGTTAGCGAAAGAAAACAAAAGACCACTTCAAGGTACTGTAATGAACTCATTATTTCATTATATTGGTGTTACACCTACTGTATTCCAACTTCTCTATGGTTTATAAACTATTTTACTAGCCATAGATTCATCAAAATAAGCAAACAACACACGAAAAACAGAATTTGTGAAAAACAGAATAGTCTGTAGTAATCTGTATCTAGGGAAAGATCTGGAATCCCAAAAATTCTAAAATAAATTGCTGGACGTGAGGAATGTATCTATTAATAATGTGCAAGAAGAATTAACTAAATATCACTTTCCAAATAAAAATGACAGCAGTTCCTGTGAGCGCTAAAGTTTCTGTTTTTTTACAGCAAGATTAACAAGACTTTCCTCAAGTCTTCCCAACGGTTCTACTTGACACAAACACTAATTAAACACAAAAAAACACAACCAAAACAGAGTCTAGATAAATTATTTATTACTAAACATGAGCAAAAAGCAAGGAATAGAAATAAAATTGGGTTGCCTCCCAACAAGCGCTATCGTTTAACGCCCCTAGCTAGGCATAAAAAGCAAAGATAGATCTAGGTATTGCCATCTTTGGTAGGCAATCCATAAGTGGATCTCATAATAGATTCATAAGGTAATTTAATTTTCTTTCTAGGAAAGTGTTCCATGCCTTTCCTTAATGGAAATTGGAACCTAATATTTCCTTCCTTCATATCAATAATTTCACCAATCGTTCTAAGGAAAGGTCTACCAAGAAAAATAGGTCATGAAGGATTGCAATCTATATCAGGAACGATAAAATATACGGGCACATAATTCCTATTTGCAACAATAAGAACATCATTAATTCTTCCCATATGTTTCTTAATAGTGGAATCTGCAAGGTGCAAGTTTAGAGAGCAATCATCAAAATCACGGAAACCTAACAAATCACACAAAGTCTTTGGAATCGTGGAAACACTAGCACCCAAATCACACAAAGCATAGCATTCATGATCTTTAATTTTAATTTTAATAGTTGATTCCCACTCATCATAAAGTTTTCTAGGGATAGAAACTTCTAACTCAAGTTTTTCTTCATAATATTGCATCAAAGCATCAACGATATGTTTGATAAAAGCTTTATTTGGCTATAAGCATGAGGAGAATTTAGCACGGATTGTAACAAGGAAATACAATCTATCAAAGAGCAGCTATTATAATTAAATTCCTTGAAATCCAAAATAGTTGGTTCATTAACATCTATAGTTTTGATCTCCTCAATCCCACTTTTATCAAATTTAACATCAAGATCTAAAAACTCCGAATTTTTGGAACGCCTTCTAGGTAAAGGTGGATCATATTCAGTCCCATCATTATCAAGATTCATATTGCCAAACAAATATTTAATAGGGGACACATCAATAACTTTTAGATCTTCATCTTTATTATCATGGTAACTATAAACACGCTTTTATAAAGAAATCTTTCTTAGCACGCATCCTAGTGGTTCTTTCTTCGCACTCATCAATGGAAATTCTCATGGCTTTGAGAGACTCATTGATATCATGCTTAGGTGGAATAGATCTAAGTTTCAAATAATCAACATCAAGAGAAATTCTATCAACGTTCCTAGCCAACTCATCAATCTTAAGCAATTTTTCTTCAATCAAAGCATTGACATTCTTTTGCAAAGTAATAAATTCTTTAATATTAGATTCAAAATAAGAGGGCATCTTATTATAATTTCCATAAGAATTGTTGTAGGAATTACCATAATTATTAGAGGAATTACTAGGATACGACCTAGGATTAAAGTTTCCTCTATACGCGTTGTTGCCAAAATTATTCCTATTAACAAAATTCACATCCAAAGATTCATTATTATTCTCAATCAAAGTAGACAAAGGCATATCATTAGGATCAGAAGAAACACTTTTATTTGCAAATAATTTCATAAGTTCATCCATCTTACAACTCAAAACATTAATTTCTTCTATCGCATGCACTTTCTTATTAGTAGATCTTTCAGTGTGCCATTGAGAATAATTAACCATAATATTATCTAGGAATTTAGTAGCTTCTCCTAAAGTGATTTCCATAAAAGTGCCTCCCGCGGCCGAATCTAAAAGATTTCTAGAAGCAAAATTCATCCTGGCATAAAATTTTTGTATAATCATCCACAAATTCAAACCATGAGTAGGGCAATTAAGTATCATTAATTTCATCCTCTCCCAAGCTTGTGCAACATGTTCATGATCAAGTTGCTTAAACTTCATAATATCGTTTCTAAGAGAGATGATATTAGCAGGAGGAAAATACTTAGAGATAAAAGCATCTTCGCACTTATTCCACAAATCAATACTATTTTTAGGCAAAGACGAAAACCAAGCTTTAGCACGATCTCTAAGCGAAAAGGGAAATAGCTTCAATTTAACAATATCACTGTCCACATCTTTCTTCTTTTGCATATCACACAAATCAAGGAAGCTATTTAGATGGGTAGTGGCATCTTCACTAGGAAGGCCAGAAAACGGATCTTTCATGACGAGATTCAGCAAGGCAGCATTAATTTCACAAGATTCAGCATCGGTAAGAGGAGCAATCGGAGTGCTAATAAAATCATTGTTGTTGGTATTCGTAAAGTCACACAATTTAGTGTTATATTAAGCCATCATGACAAGCAAGCAATCCAACACACAAGCAAACAAGAAACTGGATAAAAGAGGCAAATAGAGAAAGAGAGGGAGGATAGAGAGAGAGGGCGAATAAAACGGCAAGGGTGAAGTGGGGGAGAGGAAAACAAGAGGCGAATGGCAAATAATGTAATGAGGGAGATAAGGGTTTGTGATGGGTATTGGTATGTTGAATTTGCGTAGACCTCCTTGGCAACGGCGCCAGAAATCCTTCTTGCTACCTCTTGAGCACTGCGTTGGTTTTCCCTTGAAGAGGAAAGGGTGATGCAGCAAAGTAGCGTAAGTATTTCCCTCAGTTTTTGAGAACCAAGGTATCAATCCAGTAGGAGGCTACGCGTGAGTCCCTCGCACCTGCACAAAAAAAATAAATCCTCGCAACCAACGTGATAAGGGGTTGTCAATCCCTACACGGTCACTTACAAGAGTGAGTTTTGATAGATATGATAAGATAAATTTTTTTGGTATTTTTATGATAAAGATGCAAAGTAAAATAAAAGGCAATGAAAATAACTAAGTATTGGAGGATTAATATGATGAAGATAGACCCGGGGGCCATAGGTTTCACTAGTGGCTTCTCTCAAGAGCATAAGTATTTTACGGTGGGTGAACAAATTACTATTGAGCAATTGACAGAATTGAGCATAGTTATGAGAATATCTAGGTATGATCATGTATATAGGCATCATATCCGAGACAAGTAGACCGACTCCTGCCTGCATCTACTACTATTAATCCACACATCGACCGCTATCCAACATGCATCTAGAGTATTAAGTTCAAGAGAACAGAGTAACGCTTTAAGCAAGATGACATGATGTAGAGGGATAAACTCATGCAATATGATAAAAAACCCCATCTTGTTATCCTTGATGGCAACAATAGAATACGTGCCTTGCTTCCCCTCCTGTCACGGGGAAAGGACACCGCAAGATTGAACCCAAAGCTAAGCACTTCTCCCATTGCAAGAAAGATCAATCTAGTAGGCCAAACCAAACTGATAATTCGAAGAGACTTGCAAAGATAAAAAATCATACATAAAAGAATTCAGAGAAGATTCAAATATTGTTCATAGATAAACTTGATTATAAACCCACAATTCATCGATCCCAACAAACACACCGCAAAAGAAGATTACATCGAATAGATCTCCACAAGAGAGGGGGAGAACTTTGTATTGAGATCCAAAAAGAGAGAAGAAGCCATCTAGCTAATAACTATGGACCCGTAGGTCTGAGGTAAACTACTCACACTTCATCGGAAGGCTATGGTGTTGATGTATAAGCCCTCCGTGATCGATGCCCCCTCCGGCGGAGCTCCGGAACAAGCCCCAAGATGGGATCTCGTGGATACAGAAAGTTACGGCGGTGGAATTAGGGTTTTGGCTCCGTATCTGATCATTTGGGGGTACGTAGGTATATATAGGAGGAAGAAGTACGTCGGTGGAGCAATAGGGGGCCCACGAGGGTGGAGGGCCCGTCTGGGGGGGGGGGGTAGGCGCGCCCCCCTACCTTGTGGCCTCCATGTTGGTTCCTTGACATAGGGTCCAAGTCTCCTGGGTCTTGTTCGTTCCAAAAATCACGTTCCCGAAGGTTTCATTCCGTTTGGACTCCGTTTGATATTCCTTTTCTTCGAAACACTAAAATAGGCAAAAAAACAGCAATTCTGGGCTGGGCCTCCGGTTAATAGGTTAGTCCCAAAAATAATATAAAAGTGTATAATAAAGCCCAATAATGTCCAAAACAGTAGATAATATAGCATGGAGCAATGAAAAACTATAGATACGTTGGAGACATATCAGCGACCGCTTCGTCGCCAACTTCCAGGGCACTCGCGACTGCCCACCGGCCGTGGGTGATCTACGCCGCATCAGGCAGCAACCAAGAGCACTAAAAAAATACACTTTCGTGATGATACGTGTTTGTCACAGTAGGTCGCGTTTTTTGTCATGAATGTACATCCATGACGATTTTATGACAGAATCAAGATAGTCATACCTGTGCTGTCGTAAAAGTGTTCCATGACATTACCAAAATTATCATCATGGAAGTGTCCACTTCCATGATGATAAATCGCGCGTCACAGAAGTGCTTTCGTCAAGGGTGACCGACATGTGTCATCCACCGTAATGGAGCGCCATTAAGCTATCGGGTCAGATTTTGGATCCGATAACCCGTTAACAGCCCTGACCAATGGGAAATTTCCACGTGTAAAATTCTGATTGGCCGAAGGAAACACATGTTGCCTCATCGTTGGGACAGAAGTCATCCACTCATTGGACAGGAGGCGCCTATGATAGATCGACATGTGGCACGGCCCAATAGTGGCCCATTCCGGTGAAAAAGGCTGGCCCAGTAAAAATTAGCAGGCCGGCCCATATAAGGCCTACTAGCGTTGGGTCCATTTAAGCCCACGGCCCATACGAGATGTGCCAATTCAGCCCGTCAATGGCCCGTTAAATATTTGACACCATTGTAGCCCATCGTCAGTTCGAGCCCGTTAACTGCCCGCTATATATTTGGGCGCAATATCGGCCCGATGAGATTTCGGCCTATTAACGGCCCATTTAATGGATGGGCCAATTTTCAGGATGTACATCTTTCAGCCTTTTAGCGACCCATTTAAATGTTGGGCTAATTTCCGGCTCGGTGTGTCTTTCAGCCTGTTGACGGCCCATAAATCTGATGGGCCATTTGTAGTCGGACCAGAGTTTCAGCCTTTTAGCGGCCCATTTAAGTGTTGGGACAATTTCTGGCCCGGTGTCACTTTCAGCCTGTTGACGGCCCATAAATCAGTTGGGCCATTTGTAGTCGGACCTGAGTTTTGGCCTTTTAGCGACCCATTTAAGTGTTGGGCCAATTCCCGGCCCTGTGTGCCTTTCGGCCTGTTAACAGACCATAAATGAGTTGGGCCATTTGTAGTCGGACCTTAGTTTTGGCCTTCTAACGGCCCATGCCCTTCATGGTCCAATACCAGCCCGGTTTCTCTTTCAGCCTGCTAAAGGCCCACAACACAGTTGGGCCGTTTACAATACGACCTGACTTTCGGGCTCTTAGTGGCCCATGCTCTTCATGGTCCAGTACAAGCCCGTTGTCTCTTTCGGCCTGCTAAAGGCCTACAGTATAGTTGGGCCATATGTAGCCCAAACTTAGTAACGACATGTTAATTGCCCGTGAAATAAATTGGGGCCACCTGTTGCCCGCTTTGATGTCGGCCTGTTAACGACCCAGGAGGTAAGAGGGTTGACCATTAACTTTCGGCCTAGTAACGGCCCATTAACTTAATGGGCCCACTAAAGTTCGTTCATGTCTTTAGGCCAAATTAGATAATTTGAGCCCATTACGACGAGCAATTATGCACAGGACCAAAACCGATCAAGCAAAGGTACGACATACAGGGAATAACGTTGCACATCCAGCATATATTACAGGAAATTACATCCACTGGGCAATCAAAGATTGATGCCAGTGCAAATAAATGAGCAGAACCTAACCATCTACAACGTCAGAATCTGCAACCTTAGCACAGATGACGCCCATAAGCATGTGGGCAAGTTCTTGCTGCTTTGCTACATTGTCTCTGAAAACATTGATCAGTTGTTGTGTCGCACGACTCTGCACCTCTGATTCATCCACCATTTCCATCATTGCTTCAGCCATTAATTGGTTCACAAACATACATTTATTCTGTTGCATTTGAGAGAGAGGATACTGAACAGATTCAGATGGCGATTTTGGCAGGCTTGTATTATTGATAGTGGAGAGTGTCTCAACCACTACATCATAACATAAATTAGGACGGGAACCAAACAGATTAATCATGAGTTATTGCCATATTACCTGGCCTAGATTTACTGGAAAGAAACAATGGGGTTGCCTTGCTGTTTTCAGAGTTTGTCTTCTTATCTTCAGCAGCCTGCACAAAATTAACACACTAGCATTGCTATCATTGGCCAAGTAAGATAATAGGAAAGCAACATTGACACAACGAACGTTTAGGAAACTAGCCTACACCATATTAACTCAATATGGCATAGCTATCATCAGCCAGGTAAGGTAATACGAAAGCAACATTGACACAATGAATGAATGGGCAACCAGAGAAGCACTACAATTCAGTAATGTGCGTGATATGGGATAGTACATTCATGCAGCTCAGTATGCAAAACTACCAGGCAGTTTTCCTTAGAAAAATCAACATTGGCGCCTTTAACACTTTGCTACAACTAATTTTAGATCATATAAAGGTGAGATTCACGCCGATTAACAAAATACATGCTGATGTAAAAATATAGTGATATACAACAGGTACTTACATCAGCATTGGAGCACAGAGAATTCCCGCAAGATATTTTCCTCGAATACGATACCAATGGAGGAAGTCTTGTATCGTTTAACCTTATTTTCTAAAAGAGAGATGGGTAAGAAACATGTAGAAAATATGATCAGAATGCTATAAAATTTCATGATGCGAGGATACGCACACGCTTCTTAGAATGGAGTTGACATTCTTTTGCTGGACTAGAGCGGACTAGTTCTTTGGCCACTGGAATCTGCTTATTATCAGTGGGAGTTGGGTTTCTCTGTGCTAGAGCAGTATCTATGAAAAATGGAGTTGGTTTATTATCTCCTGGCATTTTGATCTTTTGCAAAGACCTGGTTTGTAACCCTTCAGATTCTAACATCGCCATCTTCCCCTTGCATGCCTTATATAGAAGAATGGTGATTCAATTATAAAACATGCTACAACAGAGATGGAATAGGTACTGAAGAATAGAAAGGCATGACATATTGACATGTATTCCCTCCATCCGGAAATAAATGGATGGGTCTAGGCGTATTTCAGTTCTAGATACATCCAGTTTTATCCATTTCTGCGACATTTAATCTGGACGGACGGACAGGACAACACAGTAAAAAAAACACTGAAAACCCCACTACAGAACCAAAGTATTCAAACCCACTAATATGAGATAGTACACTCATGCAGCTCAGGAAGCAAAACTACCAGGCAGTTTTCCTTGCAAAAATCAACATTGTGGCCTTTAATCATACATTTTGGTACAACTAAATTTAGATCAGATAAAGGTTGGATTCACGCCGATTTACAAAATACATGCTGATGTAAAAATATAGTGATATACAACAAGTACTTACATCTACATTGGAGCACAGAGAATTCCTGCAAGAATCTTTCCTCATAAACGATACCATTGCAGAAATTCTTCTATCTGTTAAGCTTATTTTCTAAAATAGAGATGGGTAAGAAACATGTAGAAAATATGATCAGCATGCTATAAAATTTCATGATGCAAGGATATGCACGCGCTTCTTAGAATTGAGTTGACATATTTTTGCTGGACTGGAGCGGACTAGTTCTTTGGCCACTGGAATCTTCTTATTATGAGTAGGAGTTGGGTTTCTCTGTGCTGGAGCAGTATCTATAAAAATTGGAGTTGGTTTATTATCTCCTGGCGTTTGGATCTTTTGCAAAGGCCTTGTTTGTAACCCTTCAGATTCTAACATAGACGCCTTCCCCTTGCATGCCTTGTATAGAAGAATGGTGCTTTAATTATAAAACATGTGACAGCACAGAGATGGAATAGGTACTGAAGAATAGAAAGGCATGACATATTGACATGTATTCCCTCCATCCGGAAAAAAATGGATGGGTCTAGGCGTATTTCAGTTCTAGATACATCCTTTTTTATCCATTTCGGTAACATGTAATCCGACGGAGGGAGTATGGTGTAAGAGCTAGGGATACGACAGGACAACACAGCAAAAAAACACTAGTTGAATGTAAAACTGTATGCTAGCATAATACGTACAGAAATAACTAAGGCAACATACACGTGTATGATTGGGAAAATAAGATGGCATTGCAACAGAGCACTAGAACAACACTTCAATGTAAAAAAACATGGTATGGCAGACAGATGAAGTACATACTGATGAATAACAATGCATAAGATATTCATAAGCATGATGTCCAAATTAAGCAGATGGCATTGCGATAGAGTAGAATGACAGTACTTGAATTTGAAAACATGTTATCATGAATGGAATAGGTACTGAAAAACAGGAAGGCATGACATATTTACATGCATGGTCAGCATGCTAAGCACATGGCATTGCAATAGAGTAGATACACTCGACATTATATGCATGTTGTACCCATATCACAGGCCAAGTTAGAGCAAGGACCTTGTGGGGTGAAGAGGATTCATCATCTTTCTGCAAGTCTTCTGAAGAACTGCCTTTACATGTTCCATCATATTCGGTATCATTAACATCAAGTTTATTGGCCTTTACATTGCTCTGTGAGGTTCTTGTGGATATATCAGTGTGTGCAATTATATCTGACATGCATGGAAGACAACTAGTAGTTAGATTTATGTAATGAGTGCCTGTAGGAGACAACATAAATAGTAGGACTGGGGTTAACTAGCAGCAACAGGTCTCATAAACTGAAGGGAGAACACAGATGAAAGCTACAGAATATGTATCATTTGTACTCGAGATTAACTAGATGGCACACAAAAGTATTAAAGAACAACATAGGTAATACTAGAAGTGGTATAATACTATAATCACCAGCCTGTGGGATAGCATTGGCTGATGGATGATAACTATGGAATAGCGTTACCTAAAGAACAAGTATCTTAGTTGAACTACGGAACAACGTTAACTCTTGAACAAGACCAGTAAGAGATCAGCATGAATATACAGTGAAATGTGATGACCTATTTTCCATGCTTAGATGAATAACAAAGCCATAAATGTTGCACACAAGTAAGATGAGGGTACAACCTATCTGGCTGCCATCCATAGGAGCGAGCATCATGTGCTGACTTGTCGATGGCCCTGCAGTTGTTGTGGCTGTCCATGTCAGGCACGCGCATTCAATGCAGGAAACTGTTGAGTGGGGACTATAGCTCCCTTCTGGTGTATGCTCCCCTTGTTGGAGCAGCTGCGGTGATTCGCAAGACAGTATGTCTGAAGATGCAAATAACGCATAATGTTAAGAACGACATATCTCTTTGATCTGAAGAAATACACTAAGAGATCAACATCAAGGTACGAGAGTGGTCACACATCTGTTGATTGAAGACTAAATTGGGGTCACACAATTTTATTTTATTTTGGTACTGTTCGATCTATGCCGGATGGCTGGCTGTCTTGTGCCTCCCGGCTGACACTATTCGGAATCTTCCCCGAAGAGCCAGCGACCAATGGCAGAGCAGCCTGCCTCCGCTGTTCGTGGCCCCGGCCAAAACCGCGCTCCCCGCCCCACCGCACTGCCGTGGTTGCGCAGCCCCCAAGGAATCCACAAAGACTCCCCGTCATCCAGATCCTGTGGCGGCAGTACCTTCAACCCACGCAACTCTGAAAAGATAGCCATCTAAGCGCTGCTTTCGCGGTGAACTTGCGGCCCCGCACCCTTACGTTAGACACCAGCCAACCGGCAGCCTAGGAGCTCCGCCGCCTCGAGGGGTGCTGCTTCCCATTAGGAATTGATTGGCCCAGAATAAAAATTCAGACAACTGACGCCTAAATAGAGTGATTTGAGATGAGGGTGCGACCTATCTGGCGGCATGGTGAAGTAGGTAGGTCCATGCGACCGGCGGCAGGGAAAGAGCGATGTCGCGACGGTCGACGGCTACGCATAAATAGCTCTAGGACTCTGGACGGATCCGAAGTTGGAGCCGCTCCGGCACCACGAACAACGGCGGGGGTGAATCGGCTCCGGTACGGTTCATGCGGCCGTCGTCGAGGCAGCACCAGCAGCACGGAGTAAGAGGCACACGGGCCAGTGCACGACGGCAAATGGACAGCGTCTCCGGCATTAGGGAGGAGGGAAGCTGTGAAATTGGTGCAGTGGGGGGCGCCATGGAGGTGGGGCTGAGGTTTCGCGGCTCGGGAGAAGGGAGCTTCCCGGGGAGAAGGTGATTTGGCGCCCACGAGGTATGAATGGGGGAGGGCGGGGGGAATTGGGAGGGGAGTGTAACCATGTCTTACGGACGCATTTTTCTGAAATGTGAGGGGGAGTTACAGTTCTACCCTTGCCTATAGGCTTCTCGGCTTAGGTCTGTGTACTGAGGGTCGGGGATAGTAGACTAACTTTGCTTCTCCCCAAATAGTGGGCAGGAGCGATTTTGGGCGAGGAGGGCGTTTTTTGAACTATAGTCGGCGCGAGCGATTTCGGGCGAGGAGAGCGTGTTTTGAAATAGTGGGCTCGAGCTATTTTGGACGAGGAGAGCGTGTTTTGCCGACCATGGTTTATGAATTATTCGGCACATGTCATTTCGGCCGAGGAGAAGGCGCGCTTGGATGAAGTTACGAACCTACCCTCGATGTACAACAGGCCAACTGATGCGTGTCCCACATAGGACGGTAATTTCGCGTCTCCCATTTATTTCCTCGGGCGAATTCCACCGAGCAGAGAGGATGTTTAACGGTTTGTTCAAATTTTGGGAGAATGAGCATCCACGTCTACCTTACCAAGTCGATTCGGATCAAATTTTGAAATATTAGCTTGCCACTTGTTTTTTAGATGGAGAGATGATGCTCGGGATTTATGTGTTTTTACATGCTCGTTGCTAGCGATTTACTATATGAAAAATAGTTGACCCACTCAAAAACGCGAATCAAACCCAAAATGAAATATCTCTATTCAATGAAATAGCTCGTTCAGTAGGTCAAAATAGTGAACTACATCCAAAATTTAACACCTCAATCGAGTAGCATGTTGTACAGTATTATAGTACTCCATGAACTTGTTGAAAGTCAAATTAATGAACTTGTTTGATATATGCATATATCTGTTCATGTGTGGATTGCAGACAACATGTTCTCCAATTTAAATATTTGAATGCAAGTTTATATCGAAACATGGTTTATATCAGTCTTTGATGCATAAAACGCAACCTCCCCCTCTCCCGGACTCCTGTTCTCTCTCTCTCTCACCGACAATCTTCAATTCTGTCGCACGCATCCGACACAAAAATCTTGTTGGTCCCTCTCCCTTTCTCTCCATCTCTCTCTCTCTCTCCCTCTCTCTCTCTCTTTGTGTGTGTGTGGGGGGGGGGTCTTTCTAGTTCGCATGCATATATACACCATCTATAGGTCTCTCTCGCACACTATGTATGATACTCTAGCTAGTCCAAGCTAGATATCTTGGGTGCACTCATCGTACGCACACAAATTCCTTGGCTCTTTGCCCGTAAGTCTCTCATGCACCACTATGTCGTCTCGGAGCTCTTCCCCCTCTCTCAAACTCTCCATCCACCTGGGTCACACATACACATGCATATCTCACTCGCACTCGATAGGCCCATCTAAAACTCTATCTCTCCCCCTTGTTCTCTCTCCATCTCACATGTGCACACACACAATCTCATGCCCAGCTAGCCAAGTATGATGGTCTCTCACTCAATTGTAGGCACACGCAGTCCCCCTGTATGTATATCACTAGCTAATCTTAGTCTCCATCACAAACATGTGCATGGTCTATCTTGATTTCTCTCGGGGCATCTTTCTATCGCGCACGCACTCCCTCGATCTCCCACCCATATAGTCCCCTCATGATCTTGGCGTGATCTCTCTATCACAAACACACCATCTCTCCCTCCCTATGCGTCCATGCCATCCATGTGTCCCACTCGACCTTTGTTCCTTGTTGGCCAGACCTCTATTGGACATGTGCTACAGGGGTGTCTCTCTCTATTGCAAACAATCACACACTAGCTATCTTCATGTATCTCCTTGCCTCACTTTTCCATATCAGAGATGCATGCGTGATATGTTCGCATAAGAAACCAAAAAACACACTCTCTCTCGAATTTATCGTTTGTTGTCACTTTATCTTTCACACACATACTCTTTTTGCACACTTACTCATTCTCCTTCACACGCACTTGATCTGTCTCGACTGAGGCACTCTCCTCGGTCCATAGCATATAGATTTATTGAAAAGTCAAACATCACAAAGTTTGACCATGTACGTGGAGAAAAAGAATTACATCTAGTATGGCAAACATATACCATTAGATTCACCATGAGATGTAGTTTTGTATGATGTATCTTTGGTATTGTAGATATAAATAACATTTGCGTAAACCAGATCAAAGTTTCCAAAGTTTGACTTCTAAAAAATTTACATGCACTACATTATCGAGCAGTTGGAATATCTCTTTCCCCCTCTCAGCTATCGGACGCACCAGTCAGCCTTATCGGGGCTCCTCAATCTCTCTCAAACTTTATTGGTCAGTTTGGTTCGTGACCTGAGCCTCACGCCTTAATGGCCGGTACTGCCTGGTGTGGACGTGAGATGTAAAATATTTTTGCCTGGCCAGGCTTGTGTGGTGCTGAAGCGTTTGGTTCATGCCTGGGCCAGGCAAAGCATCAACGTCCCATCAATCAATCCATGCATCAATTATTTCATGCTAATATCCATCCATGTTGCTGTTAGCCTCGTGGCCACACGACCACGAACGGCCAGACATTCGAAATCGGTCGCCTGGGCTAGGCTACTTGCAGTGTCTGGGGTTCAACCAGGCTAATTAAAGTGCAAGGGAACCCAGGCCAGGCGGGCTTTCTTTTTCACAGGGTAGCAACCAAACAAGCGTGCATGAAATCCAGCCACAACCCTAGGCCAGGCAAAAGATGCTCAGGACGCAAGCCAAACTGGCCTTATATCTCCCTGGTTCACACATACACATGTCTCGCTCGCGCTATACATATAGACCCATCCAACACTCTCCTCCTGTGTTCTCTCTCCATGTGACACGCACCCCCCTAAGTACCATAATCCCTCACTCCATCATAGGCGCAAGCACTCCCCCCTCCTAAGTATGATTATCTCTTACTAGCCATCAGGAACACACGTATTGTCTCCTTCCATCCATACATCTATCTCGATATCTCTCGGGGCATCTTCTATCATGCACACACCTTGTCACTCGATCTCCCACCCTTGTAGTGCCATCATGATCTCCAGGGGATCTCTTTATGACAAACATACACTCTCTCCTCCCCATGTCTGCATTTTCTCCGTACGTCTCTCTCGACCTCTCTCCCTTGTTTGTCAGACCCCTCTTGGCCACGTGCTAGGGGTCTTGCTCTCTTGGTTCAAACAACCACACACTATCTCCTCACCTTTCCTCCGTTGTCGAAGATGCATGTGTGATATGTTCGCATAAGACACGCATGCTTTTTCTCTACTTTTATCGTGTGTTGTCCATGTCTCTTTCACACACGCACACACAATTTTTTCACTCACTCTCTCTCTCTCTCTCTCTCTCTCTAGTTAGGGACTCTGTCACATCCATGAGCATATGGATGTTTTGAAAAGTCAAACCTCAGAAAAGTTTAACCAGGTATATGTGGAGAAAAACATTTACATCTGGAACGATCATTAGATTCATCACAACATGTACTTACTTCATACTATCATTTATCTTTGGTATTGTAGATATAAGTAATTTCCTTATAAACTTGGTCAAAGTTTCAAAAGTTTGACTTAAAAAATGTTGGAACTACATTATCGAACGGAGGGAGCAGCTCTTTTTCTCTCTCTCTCTCTGCTGTCTCTCACGGGCCTCCCCTCTCACTTGAACTCTCTATACCAACGGATTATACGCTCACTGTGTCAGCGTATAGCTTCATATATTGTTTAGTTGACCGGTCAACCAATCCACATGCTGCCTTGTCAGCTCGTGTTCTGTATCTTCGTGTGCTGGACCATGTGGCAGTGGGTGAAAATAAGTAAACTAAAGGCCCATCTGACACGCGGTGAAGTAAAAAAAGTTGAAACCACTCAGGGTAGCACCCCGCACACTAGTAAATTGAGGGTGCATTGAGGACAAACTTCTTGCACACAAAGGACGCACTCACGCACAATTCACCACTGCGCGGCGGCACGCACAAAAGGACGAACTCGCTGCCGGTTGAGATGGACGGCAAGGCAGCCAACAAGCGGAGGCGGCTGGAGCCAAAACCGCATCCGGCGAGCCTGAACTTCATCAGTAGCCTCCCCGACGACATGCTGCTCGTCATCATCGGCCTCCTCCCCACAAAATTTGCCGTGCGGAACGCCATGCTCTCCCGGCGGTGGCGCCCCCTCTGGCACTGCGTCCCCCTCAACCTCACCGTCGACAACTGCCTCTCCGACGGGGATTGCAAACACATGGCCGCAGTCTCCAAGATCCTTTTATCGCATCCTGGGCCAGCCAGACGCCTTGACATCCGCATGTTCAGTACCAACTGCAAGGTCCAACCCAAGTTCGACGAGTGGTTCTTATCCCCCGCCCTAGATCAGCTCGAGGAGCTCAGCTTTGAAGCTGGACGATGTCGCTCTCTGCCGCCGTCCGCGCTCCGCCTCACGCCAATGCTGCGCCGCGCTAGCTGCAGCTCCTACTATCTTCCCCAGATTAATGTCGTGCCCGCCCTTCTTCTCCCTCAACTCAAGCAGCTCGACCTCTTTGACGTTGTCATCTCGAAGAAGGCTATGGAGCACCTGCTCCGCAGCTGTACTACGCTCGAGTACCTTCGTCTTGAGCAGATCCACGGGTTCATTAGCCTCGACATTGCCTCGACGAATCTCCGATGGATTTATGTGTCTTGTTGGCCCCGCAACAAGACATCAATTGGGAAGAGATCACTCCAGCTGTTCCACGTTATGGTCATTGAGAATGCGCCTTTCCTTGAGAGATTGCTTGTATCGGATCTAGAAGGTCCAACAAAAATCAGGTTCATTGACGCGCCGAAATTGACAGCGTTGGTGTACTCGTCTGCCAAATTCTTCGAACTCTTTATTGGATCTGTAATCGTTCACGTACAACACTCATCTTCTTCTCCGTCTTCTTGAAATTCATATTTTTCAATTTCTTCTTGATGTATTTACGACCGTCTTCCAGAAAATGATTCCCACAAGCTTGACCCAGTCCATGCGCACAGTGAAGATCTTAGCACTAAAATATATCGGCCCCAATGATCAAGTTGTTGGATTGCTTACATGCTTTCCGTGCACGGAGAACCTACTCATCGAGGTGAAAATTATTTCCTATAAGTAAACGGTAATCACAACGTAGCTCAATTTTTTCGTAATTTTCCCAAATTACGATGACAAGTGTAGTGTTCAAAACTGCATCTACACACTGCACCGAAAGAAATGTTTTTAGTATTTTTTTCTCACGTGATCACCTACATCGTTTTTATGCTGTACTACTATAGTAGCCTAGGCTAGTCATAGTGGAAAGTAACTTAGACTACTCCAGTAACTCTATGGTTACCCTAAGAGCAAGTACTACCTCCGTCCTGGTTACTCTTCCAATTTTGTACTATCAAAATTTGACCATAGATTTAACTGACAAAATGTTAATGCATGTCACTAAGAACTATATCATTGGATTCGTATTTGAACATAATTTCAAATGGTGTAATTTTTAGTGACATGCATTGGCATTTTCTTAGGTAAATCTATGGTCAAAATTTTATACTAAATACGAGGTAGTATTCCCTCGGTCCCAAAATTCTTGTCTTACTTTTGTTTAGATACAGATGTATCTAGCACTGAAATGTAACTAGATACATCCGTATTTAGAAAATTTTAAGACAAGAATTTTGGGACGGGGGGAGTACAAAAGTGGCTATGTAGGCCAAAACATGTGCCAAATTCACTTGTGATGCATTTGGCATCGATGCCCCTCCATTGCTCACCTGGTGCCCCAATCTGGATCAGCTACTTTGCTCCGGTACCAAATTAACTCACGCAATGAAAAAACACTGCGTGGGAGAGAGAGAGAGATAGGACTGAGGCAATAAAAACACTTGTTTGGGAGAGTGGGAGGCTGGTGTAGTTGGTTTGATTGATTTGTTTATACATGTGGGTCCGTGTGCACAATGGTGCCAACTCTCTCACATCGCGAGAGCGGTGCAAAAATCCTTTGATTTGACATCGATGCGTATTATGTGGCATACTTTGTGAAACATGGCATCGGCCACATAGTGGAAGGCAAAAAATGCCCAAGCTCTTCATGTCCTCCTAGTTAAATGAGAGGAAACAGAAAGAGAGAGAGAGAGAGAGAGAGAGAGAGAGAGAGTGAAAAAATATCACTAGCCAGCCAACCCTATCGTATGAGCGAATGATATTGGTACCTCTTGATGACACGACAATCTTATGCAGCCAGGTGCTCTAATATGTTCTCTACTTTTGCAGATAAAAAAGACCCGAAAGTGAAAAATGTGCTGCACTATAACAATCTCATCGAATGCCTTGATCTCCATCTTACAGAAATTGATTTGATCGACTACCGAGGTAGCGCATCTGAGATTAAATTGGCCAGGTTCTTTGTTCTGGAGGCAAGTGTGCTCAAGGTAATGAGGTTTGGCGTTCTCTGGCGCAACAATGAATGGCGTGCTGATCACCGCAAGCGTCTAAGCCTAAATGACAAAGTCTCCGCAGAAGTTGATTTTTTTTGAAACATCAAGTGGCCAGAGACTCGAAAACTTATTTGCCCATTAGTGACTTGTCAGGGTGGTGGATTTTAGTTTGTACGATAATGTTGCATCCACCTAAAGTAACGAAAGTTCTTACATAAACGTCCTAGTAATTCCCTCTTCGTAGGTGCAGCATTACTCCTAACATTTGTAATATCAGTTTGAAACTTGTAATATTGGCGTGTCCTATTCATGTGTTTTCAAAATCCTGCGAATCAAACAGGTCCTGAGTTGGTGATGATGTTGTGCCTCCCATCTTTCACCAATAGCCGTCGGATCTAGATCTGACGCATACAAACCAAGCTTCTCCATTTTTGCAAAAAGATGCCCGCACTTGTTCCCTATTTACAAACAACTTCTTGTCTCTCACAATCAGCCTTATCTCCTTCCCACCACATCTAGAAGGCCATGGAAAAATCTGGCACGATGGCCGCTGCCGGAGCCGTCCACCCCCAATCTTGGTGTTCTGTGCAATGCATGGGCATCTACGCACGGGAAATTATGTCGAACATGGCTAGTTGTAAGCAATCTAGCTCTACAGCCATGATGATAGTGACTATAGACGGTGAGGCTGGCTATGGTATGCCGAACACGGCGCCTATACTCAGGTGAAATCTTCGGCGCAGGGTCTTGTCACTTCACTGTGAGGAGCAGCACGTAATAATTTGACCAACGGGTAGTACAGTGCTAGTACTCCTACTACTACATTACTACCACATTAGTAGCAGTACTACTAGTACTAGTAGCACCACCGTCTGGATTTAGGAGTACTACCACATCCATCTGGATTTTAGTATTTGACTAGCAATATCTGGTAATGCATGTCACAAAAAATGTACTACTCCCTCTATAAATAAATACATGGTGTTTTATTCCTATCAGCGAGAGAACTAAATTTTTTTTGCTAACTAGAGTACTAATAGGATTACATGCAATGAACTAAACACTGCATGTCATGTTTGGTAGTCTCAAGTCATTGAAAGCATGCACGGCCCACATCTCTCATTGGTTGATATGTCATGAAATAAGAAACAAGGAGGGTGTAATGCACCGTGCCTAAGTATTTTGGGATTATTTGGTTTTCATAAGGTGACTTACACAACATTTTTGTTTACATGCATTAACATTTTATTAGTTAAATCAAAGGTCAAAACTTGGGGCAAAATGCAAAGGGGACCAATAAACCAGTAAACATCAAACTTCTCTCATTTGGCCCCAACTAGAGGTCCGGTGAGATGACTATACTGCACCGGCACGGAGGGGGACGTAGCTTCATTGACTTACGGCAACTGCCTTTGGGTGAATGACATGTGGGCCCAGGGAGTGGCTGGCCTACATATCATACAGCCAAAGGCAGGTGTAGTAGAGGGCCGAGGAGTAGTACGAAATCCTATGCACCTATGCACGCTAACCAAGGGCAAGAGTGATCACTCGAATCGCAAGATCAGATGACTAGAAGCTAAGCTAGACCCATGGAGGCGATGAGCGCGAGCATCAGCCGGCTGTGCCGGATGGTCCACAACGCCGGCCTGCGGCCCGGCACTGAGGAATTTCTCTAGGTAGTATTGCTTGAGGCCGCCAGGGCGAGGGGCCGCTTGGACGACAGCTTCGTCTCCTTGTTCTACGAGGTGCTCGTTGGTTT
Source organism: Triticum dicoccoides (assembly GCF_002162155.2). Lineage (NCBI taxonomy): Eukaryota > Viridiplantae > Streptophyta > Magnoliopsida > Poales > Poaceae > Triticum > Triticum dicoccoides. The sequence goes on from NC_041380.1 coordinate 425,271,261, forward strand.
CCTCGACAAGTTCATCGTCGTCAAGAAGCTTGCGGACGACTTTGACGTAAGCCTCCAGCCGATGTGCCCAGGCTCTGCGATGCCCGCCACCCTCAACGACCACTATGGTGACAACCTCTTCGATGCACTGGTGGCCCTACGACTGCCCGCCATCGTGCCGGAGAATGTCCACCTCGAGGTCGCGCTCGCCGCACAGCGCCTGGCGCAGCAAGACACCATCGACATAATCACCCACGTCTACGCGCAAATCGTCCACAAGGACTACTACATGCAAGAGGAGGACGATAGGGCGCTGGCCTTCTTGGACCGCAGGGCAACCTTGGACGGCACTGTTCAAAAGCACGTTGAGCTCGCCGCCAACGCCGCTGCTCCTCACACGTCGGTTGGTGACCCGGCGCACTAGGGCATGAGGATGTCGTTGATGGATCCGTATGTATTTTTATCTTTCCGTGAAATCCATGTAGTAGTATATGATACTACAGTAATTATCTTACCTTTCGCATCAACTTCATAATTTTCGTACGTACTCCATGCATGAACGGCGCCAGAACCAAACTTATCATTACTCTAGGCAAAATCGTTATTTTCTATCTATCGGTCGCGCCATGGAGCAGAACCAAAATTTACAAGTTATGAGTTCAAAAGGAAAAGCCTGCCGTGTTCGCGTCGCACCCCCACACGGTTGGTCCGGCACGCCGCTCAAGCGGGAATGCGTGCGGTGTTGCATTTTCACTTACAAGTGGGACCGTAGTTGAGCAAACCGACTATCGGCAAACCCCCACCCCGCCCACCGTGCGATGGCTGAGAAAACAGGAGGCAGAAGAGATGGTTTGTCACACCCTAGCTAGTTCATGCATTAGAGTGTTGCATCATGTTTACTCTTTCATCAGAAACCTGAAATGGGGATGACAGAACCCCCAGTCCCCTCTGAACCCAACTAGGGTTTACTAAAAACTTTTTCAATGAACCTGAAATGCCCTTCTAAAATGCCCATCATTTTTGTCTTGGTTCAGAACCTCTGCCAAAAGTGGTGCACATTTTCCTAGGCCATCCTAGGGTTTTTGAATTAAATCATAAGTATTTGAATTTGGGCATTTAAAATTATATAAAATATTTAAATGCTCAAATAACTCCAAACTAAAATGTTTCATGTTGGAAATAATCCAACTATGGACCAGGAGTAGTTTGGTGATTTTTGGAGTTGCCCAAGTATTTTATTTAATTCAACTAAGTGGCAGAAGTATTAATAAAAACAGAAAACAGAAAGAAATGGGAAAAGGCTTACCTGTCGCCCAGCACCCGGCCCACCTGCCGGCCCAGCCCAGCACCGCGCCAGCGAGCTGCTTGCCGGCCAGGCAGGCAGGCAGGTGCTCGACGGCGAGCACCGCATGGGTGCCACGCACCTGCTCGCCGCCTCGC
>NC_041380.1:425272851-425288442 GCF_002162155.2 Triticum dicoccoides
GCCTCCCTCTCTCCCCCGAACCTCCCAGACACCCCCTCTCCCCTCCAGCTCCTCTCCCTCGCTCTCCCACGCCATGGCCGACGCCATCGCCGCCACCCCCTCGCCGTAGCCACGCCCTCCGTCAACCCCACGCCGTGCCGCCGTGTCCAGGAGCTCCGCCGCCGTCCACTTCATCGAGCTAGCCGAGCCCCGTGTGCTCGTGCGGCCCGAGACCACCGCACCGACCTCGCCCGAGCTCGCCGTCGCCGGAGATCCCCTTCAACGCCGTCGCCGCCTCAGCTCGTCCCCGACCCCGCCGGTGGCCTCTACGGGAGCGCTGTGAGCCCAGCTATCTCTCCAACCCTCTCTCTCTCATTCCCGAGCCGTGTAGCCACCGCACGAAAATCACACGCACGCACCGCCGCGGATCTCGTCGCCGACGTGCTCCCGGCCATCCTCCGGCCAACCCGCGGTGTCCAACGCACTCACCATGCTGCGTTAGGCCCAACCGTGCACTCCCCGCACCTCACCGATCCCCCTAGCGACAAGTTCGACTTTGGCCGAACGCCGGTGGCCGCCAAAGTCGTCGCCGGCGCCAACTCCGGCCACCCCGACCCCAACGGACTCCACCAAGAGCTGCGGCTCGACCTCAGCTCCTCTCCGGTGCCCTCCGCGGCTTGTTTGGTTGCCGGAAAGGCAAAAATCACTTCCGCCGCCGAGTCGGGCTCGCCGGCGGCTAAACGCCGGTGCAGCCGACCCGGGTTTGACCACGGGTGGGCCCTGGTTGACTCCCCTGAGTCAATGACAGGTGGGGCCCAATCCTGTTAATTAAACAGGTTTAGTTTTAACTATACTTTAATTAAATTAATCACCCTGACACGCGGGACCCACTGTCAGGTTTGACCTGGACCTGTTCCGTTGACCTGCTGACGTCACACTGACGTCAGGCTGACGCAATAATTGATTTTCTGGAATTATTCTAATATAGGAAATTCCAGAATATAATTTAAACTTCAAAAATTCATAACTTTTATTCTGTAACTCCAAATCAGACAAATTATATATGAAAAATGATCAGAAAAATCCAATCTATCCATCTGTACTATTTTCATGCATGACTAAACAAGTTAACTTGATGTTTAATGCAGAACAAGGAAAAGCACTTTAAAAGGCCATGTTTGAGTTTGAAAATTTGAATCTTTGATTCAAATTGGTTCAAACCCTTCTGGTCATAGTTGCATTAGCCCAACACACTCATATTGCTATGTTTCATGCATACATCATACTGTTGCACATTGTTTGGTAATGGTTGTATATCGGTGTTCTTTGCGGCAGGATCTGCCCCCGAGGAGTACCGTGATTACCCTAACGAAGAACTGTATCAGTGCATCAAACCATCAGGCAAGCAACCAACCATTTGATCATATCGATACAATCCCATGTTCTCGCTCCTGCTCTCTTTTACTGCATTAAGACAACGCGTTTCAAACTGCTGTGTGCTACGGTAGTTGAACCCACATCCTCTGCATGACCTGTCATTGCCACAATAACTAGACGAAACCCACTAGCATGTGTAGGAGTTGATTGAGCCATATGTATGTGTTGTTCCTACTTTGCTATGCCTGCTATGCTTAGAGTCGTGTCAGGTCTGGTTCATCTGGGTGATGGGCTAGAGTGAAATGATTATGTCGGTAATGAGAGTGGTGTGGTGAACACGATTTGGTAAAGGTATCGATGAGAGGCCATGTAGGAGTACATGGTGGGTTGTTTCATTGAAGCCGACCTTAAGCACTGAGATCTGTATGTGTGATTTAAGATACAGCTACTACCATGCATTGGGCCCTGAAATATGACCCCGCTCGACTTCTTATTCACCCTAGCTCTTTGTCCAGGAGTTTCAAGTAGTTTCTGGTGTTTGTAGCCTACTGGAGGCTGTGGACAGCGCTGACCGTAGGGGTGGGCTGTGATGCGGTAGGTACGTGGCCGGGTGTACCGAATACCCGTTAGGTATCTCGGGAACCCTGTTCACATCGTTCGGGGCCGTATGGGAAACCTCGGTCGGACTCCCTGCGGATGGAACCTGGATAGGCGATAAACCTGGACTAGAGGCTTAGGTGTTTAGGTAGGTCGTGGTCTACACCCACGTCGGCTTTCGCTTGAAGTCTGCCGAGCACATGTCGTGTGCAGACGCTAAGTGGTGGAAACATGTATGAAGAGGTACACCCCTGCAGGGTTATCATAATCTATTCGAATAGCCGCGTCCGCGGTAAAGGACTACTTGGTTGCCTATACAGTTCATAGACAAGCAAATGGAAACTACTAAAAGCCTCAAGATAAGTGTGAGTGCCGAGGATGGCTCTTCCGTAGGAAGACGGAGGTGGATCCTCGGTAGTGTATTGAAGTGGTGATTAGTGGACTCGTGTGCGAAAAACCATTTCAAGTTGGAGTCTCGTAGGTTAGCCTAGCCAGGAGTCAAAGCTGGCTTGCTGCAATAACTCCACCAACCCTTCTTGATAATATGCATGTATATAGGATCTGATGTAAGTCTTGCTGAGTACCTTTGTACTCATGTTGCTATAATTTACTTTTTCTACAGAAGACGCTGCAACCCCTTCTGATGGGTTCTACGTAGACGTTGACATCAATGAGTAGGCTAAGGCCCAGGTGGTGATCCTGAGCTTGTGAAGGACCACGTAGTATAGCTAGGCTTTCCAAGCGTCTTTTATTTTACTAGGTGTCTGTACCCAGACAAGTTACTTCCACTGCTGGTTTGTATGACTGTATGACTTGAATGCTGGGTCGTGTGACCCGTACCTATGTGTATGTTATGTATGGCTCTCTGAGCCTTAAATAAAGTACTTGTGTCGTAGAGTCATGTTGTGATGCCATGTTGTATTTGCACATATCGAGCATATTGTGTGTATGTTATTGAAATGCTTGGTATGTGTGGGATCTGACGATCTAGTTGTTTATCTTTAGTAGCCTCTCTTACCGGGAAATGTCTCCTAGTGTTACCGCTGAGCCATGGTAGCCTGCTACTGCTCTGGAACACTTAGGCTGGCCGGCATGTGTCCTTCTTCGTTCCTGTGTCTGTCCCTTCGGGGAAATGTCACGCATTGAGTACCGGAGTCCTGTTAGCCCGCTACAGCCCGGTTTACCGGAGTCCTGCTACAGCCCGGACCCACTTGCTGATGACCGACACGTTCGGAGCTGGGTCATGGATGCCTGTCCCTGTAAGTCTGTGCCACTTTGGGTTTACGACTAGTCATGTCAGCCCGGGCTCCTTATCATATGGATGCTAGCGACACTATCATATACGTGAGCCAAAAGGCGCAAACGGTCCCGGGCAAAGGTAAGGCGACACCCGGGAATACCGTGCGTGAGGCCGCAAAGTGATATGAGGTGTTACAGGCTAGATCGATGTGACATCGAGTCGGGGTCCTGACAGCGTTGGCATCAGAGCCGGACTGCCTGTAGGTTCTCCAAGCCAAACTGGTCGATGTTGAGTCTAGAAATTCTTTAGTTATACGTAGGGGAATTGTTTGTGGGTTGGAACGTAAGGCTCTTTTTACTCCTTTATCTTATAACATTCTGATCTGAGTCAGTCTATTCTTCCACCGGGGGTTAAGGAATTAGGATCTATTCTCTCTGTCAGGATCACGTGTTACTAATCAGTAGTACCTTATAAGTTTCATGGATACAAGCCTAGTTCAATTCTACTACCACATTATGTTGCTAGGATGGACTCAGAACTTGATATGATGATGTTGAGTGTGTATGTAATCCTTGCCAAATGTCTCAAAATCCTTCTTGAGCTGTTATGCTGCCGAAATTTTGCTAGAAATTCTAATGCCTTTGCATTATGATTGTGCTTTCAGATGGCCACTCGCGACCTCAATCAAGTGGTTCGCCTGACTCGATGCCTAGATGTACCCGGTCATACCGCCATGTTGGTCAGGGTAATGACTGAGGCTGGATACCGTTGGTATCCTGAGTACACGGTCGAAGAGCAATTCCGAGACTTTAATCAAAGCCAGTATCTCTGCACTGTCAGGATATTTCCATCTTATCCTGGGTCCACCGAGCCCCTTCACTGCTCCTATGGACTCAGGGTTACTATTGAGATGGCTGTGCAGGACGCCGCCTACTCTATGATGACCATCATGCGAGTCAGATCTGGTCTATTTCGGGACTCTGATTTCCGGTATATGCCAGGATCACTTCCGGGAGCAAAAGGGTATCTCCAGGCTATCTATGCTGACCCCACCCAGGAGGATTCCCGGACTCGCACTACTGCTGAGATGCTCGAGGATAAGGACCGTGAAAATCGGGCCTTGAGGTTAGAGCTCTTCAATACCCGTGCTGACCACTAGGCCACATTGACTCGGTTTGCACTGGCGGTGCAAGCCGGATATTCGGATATGCGCGATCTCTATCCTGTGAGATCTGCTCTGCCAGACGTGATGGGTTGGCGTGATGTAGGAGGCATCACCCCACCTCGCGGTCCCCGCAGGCCACCGTCTGTTGGTCCAAGACCTCATCCTAGCCCCTATGGTCCACAAGCTCCGCGAGATCGTCTGTTTCCGGATGATCATGTTGAGCTTCCAGGCTATGGAGGTGATTTCTACGAGAACTACTACGGATTGGTCTGAGTTAGTGATGGTATCACTAGTTCGCACTAGCGGTGTCGTCTATCGTTCCGCGTACTCGTGGGATATGACCTAGTTTGTACTCTTTCCGGAGGTGTAGAAAAATAATGTATAGGAGCTTGGAATGCCTCCGATGAGATGTAATCCTCTTTTCACCGTAATAGTACTTTGTTTGGTCTCGTACTAAACCCTGTATGGTGTGTATGACGATGGAATAAAGAAGCAGTCTCTGTATCTACCATGTCATACGGATGATCATCTTGCATTTCGAGTTATTCCTTACATTTTGTATCCTATGTCGGAATTTTATCATTCTGACTAAATCATTGTCTTGTTTACCTAGGATGGTCAACACGCGCACTAACGCTGCTCCTCAAGAGCAGGCCGAAGGCAGCGAAGTCAGGAATGCAAATCTGCCTCATCCTCCTTCCCTAGCCGAGGTTATGATGGAAGCCGAAAGAAACAAGCGGGAGACCAACCGTTTGTTGGAGTGTATTGAACAGAACACAGCACACCATCAGAGGACTAACGTGGTGTCACTCAGTGATTTTGTCAAGTTACACCCACCCACGTTCCACCACTCCGTCGAGCCTCTCGACGCTGATGACTGGCTTCGCAGTATCTCTCACAAGCTGCGTTCCGCGCTAGTAGCTGAGGCTGACAAGGTCACCTTTGCTGCATATCATCTTGAAGGCCCCGCCAGTCTATGGTGGGAGAATTATGGAGCTATGCGCCCAGCGGGCCATGTCACTACTTGGGCTGAATTCAGTGAGGATTTCCGTGAACATCACATTCCGGAGGGTCTCATGGACCGTAAACGTGAGGAATTTTGCAATTTCACCCAAGGCCGACTCTCTGTGGATGCTTACAGCAGGGAGTTTGGTAACCTCGCACGATATGCAACTGAGGAAGTTTCTACTGATGCCAAGAAGCAAGCAAGGTTCCGTAAGGGGCTTAGTCCTGAGCTTCGTGGCGACCTCCGTCTGCATGAGTGCACATCTTTTCAGAAGCTTGTTAACAAGGCCATTAGTGCTGAGACTGGTCAGACTGATTATGACGCAACACGCAAGCATGGCCGTGACATGGGTTCCTCATCCGGTGCTGGTCCTCAGAAGCGCCGCGTATGGGTGCCCAACACCGCCCTGCCACCCAGGTTCACACCGAGGCCATCTTTCCAGGCGCCTCGCCCCGTTCAACAGTCTGCTCCAGCCAAGCCCTATGGGGGTCCAACCAACAATGCTCCTCCACGTACCAGTTCCGTGACTTGTTTCAAGTGTGGGGAATCTGGTCACTATATGCGTGAGTGTCCCCAGACCAACCCCAACCAATCTGCTAAAGCTGTTGGCCGTGGCAAGCCGACAGGGAAAGTGTTCTACGCCAAGCCGGCCACCGCCTCACGTGGCCATGTCAACTGTATCTCTGCCGAAGAAGCTCAAGAAGATCCCAACGTCGTTCTCGGTACGCTCCTTGTTAATTGCCACCCGGCATCTGTTCTTTTCGATACAGGAGCCTCTCATTCATTTATATCCGAGAACTATGCTCGTTTGCATAACACCGCATTCTGTAACATGCCATCCACTATGGAAATTTCTACTCCCGGTTCTAGATGGCAGACCTCCAGGGTAAGTTATGGAAATGAAATCCAAGTCAACAGACTTGTTTTCCTTGCATCTTTGATAGCTCTTAAATTTTCAGATATTAATATCATTTTGGGTATGGACTGGATGTCAGCTCATCATGCCAAAATTGATTGCTTCTCTAGGACTGTTCAACTCACTCACCCTTCGGGCAAGATAGTCAATGTCTTGACCCGATCAGCCAAGCGACAATTATATTCTCTTAACGCCAGCCCTTTGCCAGACCTTGAGGACGTTCCGGTAGTCCGTGACTTCCCGGATGTCTTCCCAGAGGAATTGCCAGGTGTTCCACCTGACAGGGATGTTGAGTTCGTAATAGACCACATTCCAGGAACCGTTCCGATTGCTAGAAGACCCTATAAGATGGCACCACTAGAACTAGCCGAGCTTAAGAAACAACTCGATGAGTCCTTGAAAAAGGGTTTCATCCCACCTAGTTCATCTCCGTGGGCTTGCCCCGTCCTCTTCGTCAAGAAGAAGGATGGTACGGACCGGATGGTTGTAGATTATCGACCTGTCAATTTGGTCACAATCAAGAATAAATATCCGCTCCCCAGGATCAACGACCTGTATGATCAGCTCGCTGGATCCTCAGTCTTCTCCAAGATGGATTTGAGGTTGGGCTACCATCAAATCAAAATCAGAAATGGGGACATTCCTAAAACGGCCTTTGTTACTTGTTATGGCCAATACGAGTACACCGTCATGTCCTTCGGTTTAACCAACGCTCCAGCCACCTTTTCTCGGTTAATGAACTCAATATTCATGGAGTATTTGGATAAATTCGTCGTTGTTTACCTCGATGATATACTCATCTACTCCAAGAACGAGGAAGAACATGCCGAACATCTAAGGCTAGTGTTGAAGAAACTTCGAGAGCATCGCCTTTATGCTAAATTTTCTAAATGTGAATTCTGGTTGTCAGAAGTGACCTATCTGGGTCATGTAATATCTGGTAAAGGTATTGCTGTTAACCCTGAGCGAGTTCAAGCCGTCCTTAATTGGACTCCACCTGAATCGGTCAAGCAAGTTCGGAGTTTTCTGGGCTTAGCGAGCTATTGTCGTCGCTTTGTCGAGAACTTCTCCAAAGTTGCTAAACCTCTAACCGAACTCCTCAAGAAAGATAAAAAGTTCGAATGGACTCCACAATGTGAGCACAGTTTTCAGGAACTGAAAAGACGCCTGACTTCTGCTCCCGTACTGGTACCGCCAGACTTTTCCAAGGACTTTGTTATCTACTGCGACGCCTCGCGACAAGGACTAGGCTGTATTCTCATGCAAGATCGTCACGTAATTGCTTACGCTTCACGGCAATTGCACCCACATGAGGAGAATTATCCTACTCATGATTTAGAGCTTGCAGCTGTAGTCTATGCACTTAAAACCTGGCGACATTACCTCCTCGGTAATCGTTGCGAAATATTCACTGATCACCAAAGTCTGAAGTACATCTTCACCCAACCGGATTTGAATCTCAGGCAAAGACGTTGGGTCGAGTTGATCACAGATTTCGACTTAGGAATAACTTACACCCCAGGGAAAGCCAACGTCATGGCTGATGCGCTAAGTCGTAAATCTTATTGTAACAACCTGATGTTACAACAAAGTCAACCGCTTCTCCATGAGGAATTTTGGAAGCTTAACCTTCACATTGTTCCTCAAGGATTTCTTTCCACCTTGGTGGCGAAACCTACTCTTACGGATCAAATCATCGCTGCCCAGAAGCGAGATAAGGGAATATCTAAGATCAAGGAGAACATTGCTAGCGGAGGTGCTAGTTGTTTCTCCATAAATGATCATGGTGTTGTGTATTTTGAGAACCGTTTAGTGGTTCCCAAGAACCAGCATCTACGGCAGTTGATCCTTAAGGAGGCTCATGAATCTCCTCTCACCATTCATCCCGGTAGTACTAAGATGTATCAGGACCTACGCCAGAGGTTCTGGTGGACTAGGATGAAGAGAGAAATTGCTCAGTATATTGCTAATTGCGACGTCTGTCGTCGTGTAAAAGCAGAGCATCAACGGCCTGCTGGCACCCTTCAACCCCTAGCTATTCCTGAATGGAAATGGGATAAAATTAGTATGGATTTCATTACCGGGTTTCCCAGGACCAAGAGAGGGAATAATGCTATCTTCGTCGTTGTCGATCGTCTTTCCAAAGTAGCCCATTTCCTACCTGTTCGTGAGAGTATAACCGCTAGTCAATTGGCAGACTTATACATCTCCCGGATAGTGTCTCTCCATGGTGTTCCTTTGGAAATTAATTCGGATCGAGGAAGTCTTTTCACCTCTCGATTTTGGGAAAGTTTCCAAAATGCTATGGGAACCCGTCTCTCCTTGAGCACCGCTTTCCACCCTCAGTCGAGTGGTCAAGTGGAACGTGTCAACCAGATTCTAGAAGACATGCTTCGAGCCTCTGTTATCTCATTCGGAATGGATTGGGAGAAGTGCCTTCCATTTGCCGAATTCGCTTACAACAACAGCTATCAATCTAGCTTGGGTAAAGCCCCTTTTGAAGTTCTCTATGGACGACGGTGTCGAACACCCCTTAACTGGTCAGAAACCGGGGAAAGACAATTCTTTGGCCCAGATATGATTCAGGAAGCAGAAGAACAAGTTCGCATCGTTCGTGAAAAGTTGAAAACAGCCCAATCTCGTCAAAAGAGTCAATATGACCGAAAACATAAGGCTATGACTTTCGAGGTTGACGAGAAGGCTTATCTTCGGGTCACCCCTCTGAAGGGAACCCATCGTTTCGGTATTAAAGGCAAATTGGCTCCTCGTTACATTGGACCTTTTCGCATTCTCGCCAAACGAGGAGAAGTTGCCTACCAGTTGGAACTACCTCCGCACCTCTCCAGAGTCCACGATGTCTTCCACGTTTCTCAACTCAGGCGTTGCTTCTCGGATCCTATCCGTGGAGTCGACTACGAGACGCTTGATCTCCAAGATAATCTTACATATCGAGAGTACCCCATCCGTATCCTTGATCAGGCCGAGCGTACCACTCGACGTCATAATATCAAGTTTCTCAAAGTTCAATGGTCGCACCATTCTGAGGATGAAGCAACTTGGGAAAGGGAGGATCGTCTTCGACTTGAGTATCCCGCCTTCTTTCCGGAAGAACCCAAATCTCGGGACGAGATTCTTTTGAGTGGGGGTGAGTTGTCACACCCTAGCTAGTTCATGCATTAGAGTGTTGCATCATGTTTACTCTTTCATCAGAAACCTGAAATGGGGATGACAGAACCCCCAGTCCCCTCTGAACCCAACTAGGGTTTACTAAAAACTTTTTCAATGAACCTGAAATGCCCTTCTAAAATGCCCATCATTTTTGTCTTGGTTCAGAACCTCTGCCAAAAGTGGTGCACATTTTCCTAGGCCATCCTAGGGTTTTTGAATTAAATCATAAGTATTTGAATTTGGGCATTTAAAATTATATAAAATATTTAAATGCTCAAATAACTCCAAACTAAAATGTTTCATGTTGGAAATAATCCAACTATGGACCAGGAGTAGTTTGGTGATTTTTGGAGTTGCCCAAGTATTTTATTTAATTCAACTAAGTGGCAGAAGTATTAATAAAAACAGAAAACAGAAAGAAATGGGAAAAGGCTTACCTGTCGCCCAGCACCCGGCCCACCTGCCGGCCCAGCCCAGCACCGCGCCAGCGAGCTGCTTGCCGGCCAGGCAGGCAGGCAGGTGCTCGACGGCGAGCACCGCATGGGTGCCACGCACCTGCTCGCCGCCTCGCTGCCTCCCTCGCCCGGCTAACGCCGTGAATCGGCCTCCCTCTCTCCGCCGAACTCCCCAGACACCCCCTCTCCTCTCCAGCTCCTCTCCCTCGCTCTCCCACGCCATGGCCGACGCCATCGCCGCCACCCCCTCGCCGTAGCCACGCCCTCCGTCAACCCCACGCCGTGCCGCCGTGTCCAGGAGCTCCGCCGCCGTCCACTTCATCGAGCTAGCCGAGCCCCGTGTGCTCGTGCGGCCCGAGACCACCGCACCGACCTCGCCCGAGCTCGCCGTTGCCGGAGATCCCCTTCAACGCCGTCGCCGCCTCAGCTCGTCCCCGACCCCGCCGGTGGCCTCTACGGGAGCGCTGTGAGCCCAGCTATCTCTCCGACCCTCTCACTCTCATTCCCGAGCCGTGTAGCCACCTCACGAAGATCACACGCACGCACCGCCGCGGATCTCGTCGCCGACGTGCTCCCGGCCATCCTCCGGCCAACCCGCGGTGTCCGCACTCCCCGCACTCACGATGCTGCGTTAGGCCCAACCGTGCACTCCCCGCACCTCACCGATCCCCCTAGCGACAAGTTCGACTCTGGCCGAACGCCGGTGGCCGCCAAAGTCGTCACCGGCGCCAACTCCGGCCACCCCGACCCCAACGGACTCCACCAAGAGTTGCGGCTCGACCTCAGCTCCTCTCCGGTGCCCTCCGCGGCTCGTTTGGTTGCCGGAACGGCAAAAATCACTTCCGCCGCCGCGTCGGGCTCGCCGGCGGCTAAACGCCGGTGCAGCCGACCCGGGTTTGACCACGGGTGGGCCCTGGTTGACTCCCCTGAGTCAATGATAGGTGGGGCCCAGCCCTGTTAATTAAGCAGGTTTAGTTCTAACTAAACTTTAATTAAATTAATCACCCTGACACGCGGGACCCACTGTCAGGTTTGACCTGGACCTGTTCCGTTGACCTGCTGACGTCACACTGACGTCAGGCTGACGCAATAATTGATTTTCTGGAATTATTCTAATATAGGAAATTCCAGAATATAATTTAAACTTCAAAAATTCATAACTTTTATTCTGTAACTCCAAATCAGACAAATTATATATGAAAAATGATCAGAAAAATCCAATCTATCCATCTGTACTATTTTCATGCATGACTAAACAAGTTAACTTGATGTTTAATGCAGAACAAGGAAAAGCACTTTAAAAGGCCATGTTTGAGTTTGAAAATTTGAATCTTTGATTCAAATTGGTTCAAACCCTTCTGGTCATAGTTGCATTAGCCCAAAACACTCATATTGCTATGTTTCATGCATACATCATACTGTTGCACATTGTTTGGTAATGGTTGTATATCGGTGTTCTTTGCGGCAGGATCTGCCCCGGAGGAGTACCGTGATTACCCTAACGAAGAACCGTATCAGTGCATCGAACCATCAGGCAAGCAACCAACCATTTGATCATATCGATACAATCCCATGTTCTCGCTCCTGCTCTCTTTTACTGCATTAAGACAACGCGTTTCAAACTGCTGTGTGCTACGGTAGTTGAACCCACATCCTCTGCATGACCTGTCATTGCCACAGTAACTAGACGAAACCCACTAGAATGTGTAGGAGTTGATTGAGCCATATGTATGTGTTGTTCCTACTTTGCTATGCCTGCTATGCTTAGAGTCGTGTCAGGTCTGGTTCATCTGGGTGATGGGCTAGAGTGAAATGATTATGTCGGTAATGAGAGTGGTGTGGTGAACACGATTTGGTAAAGGTATCGATGAGAGGCCATGTAGGAGTACATGGTGGGTTGTTTCATTGAAGCCGACCTTAAGCACTGAGATCTGTATGTGTGATTTAAGATACAGCTACTACCATGCATTGGGCCCTGAAATATGACCCCGCTCGACTTCTTATTCACCCTAGCTCTTTGTCCAGGAGTTGCAAGTAGTTTCTGGTGTTTGTAGCCTACTGGAGGCCGTGGACAGCGCTGACCGTAGGGGTGGGCTGTGATGCGGTAGGTACGTGGCCGGGTGTACCGAATACCCGTTAGGTATCTCGGGAACCCTGTTCACATCGTTCGGGGCCGTATGGGAAACCTCGGCCGGACTCCCTGCGGATGGAGCCTGGATAGGCGATAAACCTGGACTAGAGGCTTAGGTGTTTAGGTAGGTCGTGGTCTACACCCACGTCGGCTTTCGCTTGAAGTCTGCCGAGCACATGTCGTGTGCAGACGCTAAGTGGTGGAAACATGTATGAAGAGGTACACCCCTGCAGGGTTATCATAATCTATTCGAATAGCCGCGTCCGCGGTAAAGGACTACTTGGTTGCCTATACAGTTCATAGACAAGCAAATGGAAACTACTAAAAGCCTCAAGATAAGTGTGAGTGCCGAGGATGGCTCTTCCGTAGGAAGACGGAGGTGGATCCTCGGTAGTGTATTGAAGTGGTGATTAGTGGACTCGTGTGCGAAAAACCATTTCAAGTTGGAGTCTCGTAGGTTAGCCTAGCCAAGAGTCAAAGCTGGCTTGCTGCAATAACTCCACCAACCCTTCTTGATAATATGCATGTATATAGGATCTGATGTAAGTCTTGCTGAGTACCTTTGTACTCATGTTGCTATAATTTACTTTTTCTACAGAAGACGCTGCAACCCCTTCTGATGGGTTCTACATAGACGTTGACATCAATGAGTAGGCTAAGGCCCAGGTGGTGATCCTGAGCTTGTGAAGGACCACGTAGTATAGCTAGGCTTTCCAAGCCTCTTTTATTTTACTAGGTGTCTGTACCCAGACAAGTTACTTCCGCTGCTGGTTTGTATGACTGTATGACTTGAATGCTGGGTCGTGTGACCCGTACCTATGTGTATGTTATGTATGGCTCTCTGAGCCTTAAATAAAGTACTTGTGTCGTAGAGTCATGTTGTGATGCCATGTTGTATTTGCACATATCGAGCATATTGTGTGTATGTTATTGAAATGCTTGGTATGTGTGGGATCTGACTATCTAGTTGTTTATCTTTAGTAGCCTCTCTTACCGGGAAATGTCTCCTAGTGTTACCGCTGAGCCATGGTAGCCTGCTACTGCTCTGGAACACTTAGGCTGGCCGGCATGTGTCCTTCTTCGTTCCTGTGTCTGTCCCTTCGGGGAAATGTCACGCATTGAGTACCGGAGTCCTGTTAGCCCGCTACAGCCCGGTTTACCGGAGTCCTGCTAGCCCAGTGCTACAGCCCGGACCCACTTGCTGATGATCGACACGTTCGGAGCTGGGTCATGGATGCCTGTCCCTGTAAGTCTATGCCACTTTGGGTTTACGACTAGTCATGTCAGCCCGGGCTCCTTATCATATGGATGCTAGCGACACTATCATATACGTGAGCCAAAAGGCGCAAATGGTCCCGGGCAAAGGTAAGGCGACACCCGGGAATACCGTGCGTGAGGCCGCAAAGTGATATGAGGTGTTACAGGCTAGATCGATGTGACATCGAGTCGGGGTCCTGACATGGTTGTAGCAGGGACTCCAAGAAAATTGGTGTCGGATGGGACTCGTGTGGGTGGCGTGTGTCGTATTGCTAGACGTGAATGCTAGTTATGGCCCATGCCACCCCACTATATCGAGCCTATATCAAGGTACGTAGAACAAATTTCCTGCAGTCCATGCTCAGCCCTCCCCTATCTCTCTTCTCAGCCAGCCAGCGGACGCGCGGAGCCCATCGTCTGTTTTCTCACATGCGGCACCACATGTGAGTGAAAACGCAAGAGGACCCACTGAACCTGCACATCTTTCACCTTGATGTGCTGGTGATGAAAAACAAATCCAATAAAGATCTTTGGTGGCCGCTTTTGGAGATACTCAAGAGTAGTAAGATTCTATTTACAGTTTAACCCAAGATGCACATCTCGTGGCTTCAACTACCACTCTATTTTCTTTCATGACACAACCTGGATGCTGGATGTCCTACGTGTCGGCAAAAGTAGGAAGAACCCGACCAAATCTTCGGTTGTGCTCTCGGATTAGACTAGATGTGCTAACTTAAAAAATTTATTGTGTACTCCCTCCGTTCCAAAATACTTGACTTCCATTTGTCCAAAAATGGATATGCCTATATACTAAAACACGTCTAGATACATATATATATTGACAAATAGAAGGCATGTATTGTGCAACGGAGGGAGTAGAATGGATGCAAGTTTTTGTATTTGGAAGAAGAGTACATCCATATATTGATAGAGCGCAATTTAGTAGATGTTCTATCACTTTTAGCTAGCACAGAGGCTAGAGATGAGATTAGTGCACTTGTTGATACTCCTACTAGAATAGAGGCTAGACATGAGACTAGATGCGAGCAAGCAACGTCTACTTCTTTAAACTCGAAGAAGAAAGAAGCACGCAAGATCAAGCCTCCGCAGATCAACAATGAATGCATCGAGAAGGCACTAATCCAACTTACAGGAGTAGTAAAATGTATTCTTGTGGTTCTTGTTTTCTTTAGTCTTGCTTTTCTAGTCAGAATTATCGTTGGAGTTCGTGCAAAACGGAGGTCCGTTTGGGGTCGTGCGTTTGAGTTGGTCTTACAAGTGGGACCGCAGTTAAGGAAACCGACTATCGGCAAACCCCCACCTCACCCGCCGCGCAATGGCTGAAGTTAGAGAAACGACGAGGTTGAAGAGATTGCTCTAGCACAGACTCCAAGAAATAATATGGTGTCAGATGGATGTCGTGGTGGTGGCGTGTGCCGTATTCCTGGACGTGAATGCTTGTTCTGGCCCATGCCACCCTACTACTCCTACTACTTACTCCTACTATATAGTACTAGCACTACAAAAAAAGACACATTCGTGACATTTTGGGCCGAACGAAATTTTTTTCTGTCATACATATGACATTTTGGTCGGACCCTTCCCTGGACCCTGCGCAAGCGGGAGCTACATGCACCAGGTTGCCCTTTTTTTATACATATGACACTTCTATGACGATAATTGTGACAAAACCCAGTATCATCATAGATGTGGTGGGCTCCTACTTCTATGACAAAAAATCATGACAGAAAATGGGCTTTTCGTCCTGGGCGGGCCGGAGACGCAGCTGCATGACATTCTTTGGGCCATCCATGACGAAAAAAAAACGTGGTAGAAGCGAGGGGGAGGAAAATTTCGGGGAGTTCCCGGTTACGGTGGGAGGTCAGGGGCCGAGCGATGCGCGTTTCTCTCGTACACGTACGCGCGTGTGTGCGAGGCATTGGCTCTAACTGAACCCGAGCGAGGCGTTGGGCTCTAACTGAACCCGAGCGATTGCACTGCAGGCTATGCGTTACTGAACCCGAGCGATCGATTGATGGCTGTTAACTGAACCCAATCGAGCGATTCCTTCGCTACTGCTGCTAACTGAAGCCGATCGATGGGATGAATAGTGAGCGTTGCGGGGGGGTTTGGATGAGCAGTGAGCGGTGGCGTGGCCTCACAGGACCCCGTGGTGTGGTGGAGGGCTAGATGAATAGTAGACGATGGAGGGGTGCCCGTGGAGGGGTGGATGAACAGGCCCCCGTGGTGTGGAGGGATGGATGAACAGTAGACGGTGGAGGGGTGGTTGAATAGGACCC
>NC_041380.1:425288826-425485866 GCF_002162155.2 Triticum dicoccoides
GTGGAGGGCTGGATGAATAGTAGACGGTGGAGGGGTGCCCGTGGAGGGGTGGTTGAACAGGACCCCGTGGTCTGGAGGGCTGGATGAATAATAGACGGTGGAGGGGTGGTTGAACAGTAGCCGGTGGAGTAGCGTGCGGTGGAGGCTGGATGAACAGGAGCCCGTGGATGAACAGTCCAAGGTGGAGGCTGGAGGAGGTCGACGGTGGATGAACAGTAGCTCATGGAGGCTGGAGGGGGTCGACAGTGGAGATGAACAGTATCCCGTGGAGTCCCGTTTTGCAGTATGCCACACCCCTCCCGATGAACAGGACCCTCGTTTCGACCGTAGTGCTCCAACACAAGTCCATTTCGTCCGTTTTGCGGTACGCCACATACCTCCCGATCAACAGGACCCCCGTTTCGACTGTAGGAGGTCCGTTTCCTCCGTTTTGCAGTACGCCAGACCCCTCCCGATCAACAGGACCCCGTTCTGAACGTAGGAGGTCCGTTTCCTTCGTTGTGCGGTACGCCAGGCCTCGTTTCCATCGCCTGTTCCATCCAAGCCCTCCCGATGAACACGACGCATTCCGTTGCCTCCCCATGAACACGACGACGATGTTGTTTCTCCATTCTGACCCAGGAATGTACACGAGCCCCGGCCGTACGTATGCGCGAGTAGGCGTTCGACACCCCGCCCGTAGGTACACATACGTGGCCGTATTTTCTTTCTTGCACCCTGGCCGCTGTACGTACATGTACATGCTATGTGGGCGCCTCTACTACGACACGTGCACGCCTCTACTACGACACGTGCGCGCCTCTACATCGACCAGTATGTACGTACACGTTCGCGACCAGAATGACAACGCTACGTATGCTTCGACCAGGTGGGTCCCGACTGTCAGGAATTCCTTGCCTGCGAAGATGTAGCTGGTGGGTCCTAGCAGTCAGGGGGAAACGTTTTTCATGAAATACAGTGGCCCGTCCGGTGGGTCCCAGCTGTGAGGTGGAGGAATCATTATTTTGCGCGTAATAAGGAGGCACTTCCTTGCTGCGGTCGTGGACCCAGCTGTCAGCCTCTCCATGTATAGTCCACGTCCGATGGAAGTCGTTCCTTGACCACATTGACCACGCCGCACCGAGAGCACCAGGGCGGTGGACGATGGCGAGGCCTAGGAAGGGGACGACATGGAGGCAGGGAAGACTCGGCAGTTGTTTTCCACGCGGAGGGGAGTACGATTGTACGAGGGTTTACTGGTTCATCTGCCGTCGCCGGAGAATAACAGCAGGTGTGGGTGAGTAGAGGGATGGCTAGGCCAGTGACGGGAGTACGGTCGGGCGGTGAGGCCTACGCGGTAGCACAGCCGGCCGCGAGGAGGAGGGAGCAGGCAGTCCCGTCGGCCCTTGTTTGAGCGGCTGGAGCAGGAAGAGCAGAGATTAAAGAAGCACGACGGCCGTTGGATGGACATCCAACAGTCAGTGCTTGTGCGTCAACCTTTTTTTAGGAAAGCCTCAAATCTGTGGAAAACAGCATACAGCCCATCTGCCATTATTTCTAATAATTTACAACCCATTTGCTCATTCTTAAGGTTTTTTTGGAGCCCATATTCTTTTTGTTAGCATTACAGCCCATATTGTGGCAATGGTTAAAAAATTATACGAAATTTTGCATATTTCGGTGCGGTCCGAACTGTTTTTAATCCCGAAATTTCGACTCACATTCAAACTGATTTTAAAAATAAATGTATATCAATATAAAATCCAACAAATTCTCCACGCATAAAAATTAATGTAATTTAAAAGCTTGAAATGAAAAAAAAAGATATTTCAAACTAATTGCCGGTTTGATGTGTTTTAAAAATGTACAGCCCATTTCTCATTACTGATGGGCCATTTTCTCGGCCAGCCGAATGAAAGCTCTCCTCGTCTTCAAAGATTTGCAGCCCAACAGGCCTGACAAAGCGACTTACTTGGCAAATCACAAAAAAATTGTGTTGTGGCCGTGGACCCAGCTGTCATCCTCTCCATGTACAGCACTCTTCCGATGGAAGTCGTTCCTTGACCACGTTGACCACGCCGCGGGGAGAGCACCTTGGCTGTGGACGACAGCAAAGCCTAGGAAGGGGACGACGCGGCAGTGGAAGCCCGCGTGGAGAGGACTACGAGGGTTCACTGGTTCGGCTGCGGTGTGAGGCTGTCGTTGCCGCAGGGCCTGGCCAGCGGTGGGAATAGTAGGGGGCGGTGAGGCCTCTGCGGCAGCACAGCCGGCCACGGGAGGCAGGAGCATGCGGCACGACCGGCGCTGCTTTGGGCGGCTGGAGCAAGAAGACCAGATGTTGAAGAAGCACTATGGTCGTTGGATGGACATCGTACGGTCACTGGAGCTAGAATCGCTCATATTGACTAAGTTGACAAAGCTCTTTGTCCCCATCAACTTACTAGGCCCACAAGTCAGCCTCCCAGCAAGGTGGGTCCCAGCTAGCCGGGGGAGTATTCATTTTTTGTGCGTAATATGGAGGCACTTCCGGTGGGTCCGAGCTAACAGCGGGGGGAACGATTTTTTCACGAAATATGGTGGCCCATCCGGTGGGTCCCAGCTATCAGGGGGAAACAATTTTTATTGCAAAATACTGGTGGCCCGTCCGGTGGGTCCCTACTGTCAGGTGGAGGAATCATTATTTTCCGCGTAATAAGGAGGCACTTCCTTGCTGACGTCGTGGACCCAGCTGTCAGCCTCTCCACGTACACTCCACGTCCGATGGAAGTCGTTCCTTCCATGTTGACCACACCGCGTCGAGAGCACCAGGGCGGTGGACGACGGCGAGGCCTAGGAAGGGGATGACACGGAGCCGGTGAAGACGCGACAGTGGATGCCCACGCGGAGAGGAGTATGAGGGTTCACTTGTTCGGTTGCGGTGTGAGGCTGTCATCGCCGTAGGGCCTGGCCAGCGGTGGGAATAGTAGGGGGCGGTGAGGCTTCCACGGCAGCATTGCCGGCCACGGGAGGCAGGAGCAGGCGCCACGACCGGCGCTGCTTTGGGCGGCTGGAGCAAGAAGACTAGAGGTTGAAGAAGCACTACGGCCGTTGGATGGACATCGTACGGCCACTGCAGCTAGAATCGTTTATATTGACTAAGTTGACAAAGCCCTTGGTATGTCATCTTAGTAGGCCGACAGGTTAGCTTCCGAAACGATGCGCCCCAGATGTCAGGGGGAGGAATCATTTTTTGGGCGGGTGAAGCTAGAATATCCGAGATTGAAGAAGAAGCACGGCATCCGTTGGATGGACATCCAACGGCCACTGCTGCTAGAACCGTGTGTTGACTATAAGTTGACAAAGCCTTGCATACGCGTCAACTCTGTTTTTTTAGGGGACGCGTCAACTTAGTAAGGCCAGAAGTGTGTGGCAGAGAACTTATAGCCCATTTGAGACTTGTAAGAATGTGTAGCCCATTTTTGAATTCTAATGGAATTTACTATAGCCCATTTATAGTTTGTTAAAAGTACAGCCCATTTCAACCAACCGTTCAAAACAGAATCCAATAAAATTTCCCACATTTTGATGGGATCCGAAATATTTTTATCCCGAAATTTCTAGTCAGATTAAATACAATTTCAATATAAATTTATATTACGTAAAAATCGAACGAAACATTGCGCTCGCAACAATTAATGAAATTAAAATTTTCAATATCCAAAAATAATATTTTATAAAGTAATCACATGTTGGGTGCATTTTTTTACAGTTACTGCCCAATTTTTATAATTACATCCCATTTATTATTTCTTAAAGCCCATTTTCTTGTTAAGCCTAATGCACCCCTCCTAGGAAAGATTTACAGCCTAGCGGGGCGGAGAATAACAACTTGACCTTGCCTGGGTATTCCTAAAAAAGTATAGCTGGGCTAGCCATTTTTAGCTTGAAAAAAATTAATATCTGGGCTGGATATCTGGCCTGGGCTAGACGGGCCACAACCCGCCCAGTTAATACCTGCAGCGATGTTTTCATTGTTGTTCAGAGGAGAAAAAAATTAATATCTGGGCTAAACATCAAAAAACTCTGCAGGGCTCACACCTCAAAAACACAAATACTGCTCGAGCTGCTTGGTCCCAGCTGTCGGCCGCTTCTTGTGCAATTCTCTTGTTTATTGACTAGTACTACATAGGTTGACAATGGTGTGGGACCGTGATGTCAGGAAACCAGAAGGAAGCAAAATAAATAACTCCAGCGAGCGCTTCCACCTCTGCCTCGTTGTCTCCCGTGGAAACCCCTTTCCTCCCATTTTTTGCTCGGGCAAGGACCAATGCATGCAGCACGTCCATGCAGTTATTAGGCAAGAAATAAAAGCGCTTTGCATGCTATGAATTACGATGGCCTGCATGGGTAGCTAATAAGGCATCCTCTTAACTGCTGTGATTAAATGTTGTGTTTAGAAGAGAGAAATATTCTTCTTTTCCACCAATCTGCTTGCACCTAGGTCGTGATGCACCTTCTAATACAACTTACTCACCTAGACGCATACGTAGGCTATGGACCTGGTGGGTCCCCATTGTCATCCTCTCCAAGTAAAGTTATCTCCTCGCCCGCGCACGCTTTCCGCCCGAAACAGTCAGCGCCGCCCGCCCCGCTTCCCGGTGCAGGCGATTGCTCCGCCTTCAAACGACACAAGTTCCGTCTGTCCGTCCATCTGCCGCCCACATTAATGATACGCGGTTGCCGAGGCGGCTACTCCGGCGCCACACGTCCGTCCCTCCGCCCGCCCACCATTGCTATATAAACTGCTGCGTCGGCCATAGCCACAGTCATCCGCATCCGTTCCCTTTCTCCTGTCCACACCACTACTGCCCACCATGGCTTCCTCGCGCTCCAGCGCTCTTTGGGACGGGCGGACGACAGACCACAAGGAGATGGCAGCCATTGCTGCTGACCGGCTGGCCGGCAGCCAGCCGGAGGACAACGACGTCCCAATGGAGAACATGGTAGTCGATGATCCGGCGCCAACCCCCTCCTCCGCGCCATCCTCGCCGGTGCATTGCACCATGACCATCGGCGAGGCCTGTGCCCAATATATGGACAGTGTGAGGCAGATGCGTCAGGAGCAGTTCTGGGAGGCGTAGGCCAATGCCGCCTACAACCACCATCTCCTCCAGGAGCATCTGCAGGCGGAGGAGCAGATCGCCGCGGAGCGGGCAGAACAGGAGGCGCTGCTCGACTCGTACCGCTCCGCCCGCAAGGGCTGCCTCGAGCGCTGGCGGGAGCGCATGCGGGTGGCGGACGCTGTGGCCGCCTACAAAGAGGCTAGCAAAGAGGGCGATGAAGCGGGTGAGGCGCTGTTTGGAGAGACCAAGGACGAGGCAGAGTACAATGTCGGCTCCGATGAGTCCCCGCTCCGCTGGCGTCGACGAGGCCCTGCTCCGCCGAGGCCCCGCGGCGCTAACAACGAGGCAGAGGACACCACCGGCTCCACCGAGGCCCCGCCCCACCAACAACGAGGCAGAGGACATCACCGGCTCACCCGAGGCCCCACCCTGCCGGCAACGCGGGGGAGGATTTCCACCGCTCCGCTGAGGCGCCTCCCGCCGGCAACGAGACTGAGGACATCGCCGGCTCCGCCAAGGCCCCGCCCCGCTGCCAACGAGGCCACACCACAGAGAAAACGAGGAAGAGTAGAACACGGTAGGTCGCCACCGCTCGGGTCCAAGTAAGGCCATCGCTGCTACCCTCCTGTTGAAGCCAAGCTAGGCGGGTTGACCATTGATGGACGGTTAGCTTCTTGGCGGCGATGTGGAGTCAGGGAGTTCTGCTGGAGAATAACGCTGCTTCTACTTAACTGCTGGTGCAGTTGGCTGACTGACACGTGGGCCCAATAGGCCACATGTTAGTTACGCAACTGCACCTGTAGTTAAGTCACTGAAGCTTCTGTTCGGCTCATCGTGTATGAATGAATTTATTTCGATTAGTTCGAATTCTTGTATCACTCGCATTCGATGAACATGCAAAACAATATGTACTAGCATTATTCCCAGGGTGATCACCTCGTTTGCAGCAGTTTCACATGTACTCCCTCTGGTCCTTTCTAGTCTGCATACAAGTTTTGTCTGCAGTCAAAGTATCTCTACTTTGACCAATCTTATACAAAAAAGTATGCACTTTCAAAATGTGCGAAGTAAAACGGAACAGAAGGAGTACAAAGAGTTTGAGCAGGTTTTTAGCGTTTCCGTACATTGCAATCAAACACACAGGCGTTGCAATTCATAGAGAACATTCAAAACAATCAATGATTATGCATCTCAACGACTCACATGTCAGAGGCAATATTTACTTCACAACTAAAGAATAAAGAAAAAATTGATCGACGCTGCTGACAGCAAGGGTGTCCCATTCAAAAATATCAAACGCATGTCTTGCTAAAATCAATGAGCAAAATTTGACAAGGTTGTCCCATTCCAAAATATCAAATGCCTACGATTATGGAATGGGCAGGGTTTGCCATCAGTTCGGAAATTGACATGGCACCTCGTGCTAAATAAACCAGCTGTTATTTTTGTGCAGTTCCACCAAAACCAACCAAATTCGCGCGTAGCTTGTATGATTTCGCCCTTATATGTTGCAATGCCTTGAACTTATCGGCACCTCCTTTCTTGTGGTGGAAATGAATGATTCGATGTATTCATGAACATTTTGTGCAGTTCCCATTGAAATCAAGCTGAGCACCCCTATTTGCACAAATACAAAAAAGTGATTAGTATAGAGCAAACTGTACTATGAATTGACAGTTTCAATAGGCACATACATGGTCCATGTAGAGCACACTTTTAGAAAATGGAACTCACCAGAAAGAATCCCAGAACAACATTATACTCGCGCATCACAACAAAAAAATGGAGATTTTGTCAGTCCTTCTGAGCCGAAGTTAGTTTGGTCTTGTGGGGAGTAATGTAACCATCCTTCAACTGCTCTTTCTGATGATAAGATAGACATGTCTTCTTCATCCTGGCATAATCGGAAGTAGTCACTTCACGTACTCCATATTCTTCTTCAGAGGAAGATGATCCTGTTGTGCAAAGACTAGAGGACTACTAAATGCTAGCATCACTGTTTGCTCGAAAAAAGGAAAGGAAATATTTAAAACAACACAGATGAAGCACTTCTCAAGGACAATACCACTTTTTCATGACAGCACCGGGACTTGATTTTTGTTTTTCTTCCCCTTGTTCTTCCCCTTCATCACTTGGTTCAATAACAAATAAGCTCTGCCTTCAATGTAAGATTTGGCATGTCAATTAGGGAGCACAAGTATAGTACTAAACTTAATTTTCTAATGAAAGTGGAAAAATACAGGGCAACAGTTGTGAAATATCCTTATCTTACCTGAATGGGATATTACGGTGCACATACAAATTGGAAGTCTTGTCTCCATTTGTGCAGTTCACTAAAATCAAGAAACATTATCGTACAAGTAGCACAACATATGAATGCACACTGCAGAATCATGTGAAAGAAGGCTAGTACTGACCTCTCATGATGCGGAATTCAAACAACTCACTAGAAGAAGATCTGAACCAAATTCGCCTTAACGGATAGGAAGTAAGATCTCCTCTTGTGCAGTTCCACTAAGATCAAGCAATCAAGCAACGTTGTCGGTGTGACATTTTGGTTGAACTGCACAAAACACTCTTAAAACAAAAGTGTTTTGTGCAATGCAACAAAAGGTCACAATGGCAACAAGGTGAAGCAGATAACCCTATTTACACAGAGGTGCAAAGGAAACAATTAGTGGTCAATAATGGTGGATGACACAGAAGCCAACAAAAAGAAGCATCTACCTTATCTAAATGGGAAAGAAAGCAAGACAATAGCATTTCTCAAATGGTGGCATTGATTAATATTAACATAGAGATTATATTAACAATAAAATTTGTTAAACATGTAATTTGCTTTTAACTGTGGCATTGCATCAATTTTCCAGCGGCATTATTTGAGGGTGTTTGTTTACAGGGACATTTTGGTGTAGGGACTAAAAAAACTCCGTGTCAGTCCCATCTAAACCAAAGAGGAGGGACTTTTAGGGACTAAAAGTGGGCATTTGGGACTATATAAAGAAGACCCCGAGGGAGTCTTTTTGGGACTTTTTCCAACAGTTGCCCCTGCCACGCATCGCACCTTGTCTCTATTAGTTCATTACTAGGGGTAACATGGTCTTTTAGCATGTCATTTAATAACCTCTAGTCCATGTTTAGTCCCTAGAACCCAGCAGGTAGGGACTAGGGAGTTTTTAACCAAACAGGGCCTTAGATTAACAACAGCTAATGAGTTGCACTGGACAGTGTACGCACCAGCACCATGTGCATCTACCGATGTACTGTGGTCATGCACAGTCTGTTGCAACAAAGAACAAGAAACCAAGGAGCATATCTGTGTTGGTCCTAGTTTTGTTATATTTAGACGCCTTTCCCTATGTGAGCGCAGCAAATCTAGTCCTGCTCAAGCTCTACAGCCTTGTCCCTTCCTTTCCTTTTTGAACTAGTACTTTCGCCCCTTCCTTTCCTCTTTGAACCACGTCCTAGATTTATACGATACAACTTTCCCCACTACTTTCCCCCATTCCTTTCCTATTTGAACCACGTCCTAAATTTATGCTATACAACTTTCCCCCTTCATTTCCTCTTTGAACCACGTCCTAGATTCATGCTATATACAACTTTTCCCACTACTTTCCCCCACTCCTTTCCTCTTTGAACCACGTCCTAGATTCATGGTATACATGCAGCTAGAGCAATGCATGTGGAGTAAGTAAATTATACCTTAAGGTTCTTGGGGCATGGTTCGGTGGGCGACGGGACGACGGCGAAGAAGAAGGGGTCAGAGGCCCTCCCGCGCCGCTGCTGGGTGGAAAGTGAACAGCTGTGCCGGTAGTCCCTCGCCAACGGCGACAGCGTTAAGCCTCCTTCCCTTCCCGGCGGACGGATCCTGCCGGCTCTTTGAGCAGCAGTGAGGGGAGATAGAGGCCAACGAAGTCTTGTTTAGATCTGGAGAGGGAGAGAGAGTGTGAAGAGAGAAACTACAAGCGCTGAGGCTCCAGCGGGAGAGGGCGAGAGAGTGAGCGAATAGGCTAACCAGCTACACAACCCTCCCGTTATGTTCAACGAGAGGGAAATAACCTTTTATACATTCCTGGATTCGTGTGACAAGCATGCCGTGTTTTTTGTGTGTGGGAGTCATTGGGATTTCAATCATAATCGTGTCATGTGGCTTTGGTGATAAGACTATCCACAGTGGTGCAGAAATAATCTAGCCTTAGTCACCTTACCTCTCTCCACGTAGTACGTTGGGTCCCACCAGTCAAAGGGTGAAACAAACAAATTAATAAGAAAAATTAAAAGCGCCAGCGGTGTATCTTATCTCACACATCTCGCTACTACTCGGGAACACTGTCCAATTGATCCCTCTGTTCGCTCACGTACTATTTTAAGTGAATCCTTATTATAACATGCACACAAATTTTTTCCACTTGTATTCGACTTAAGTCAGTGTGCCACCGTATCTCGTATACTTACTACTCCCTCCGTCTAGGTGTAATAAGTCACGTTAGAAGGTGCAACGAGACCAAGGTGCATGTGTGTGTGTGTGTATTTAACACCATGTGTGTTTTAGAGAGAGCGACAGGTCGACCTACTCCTACAGAGAGATGTTGTGTAGTGTACGATTTTAGCCGCGAGAGTCGGTGCATCCTCTCGTTTCCGGGCGTGTCCGGTAGGGACATGCGGACAGCTGCCACGCCCGCTCCTGACCAGCCTGGCCCACCCAAAGCCCCTCCATCGCCCGCGCGCACTTCCCGTCCGAAACGGTCAGCGCCGCTCCAAAGAATCGTTGCCACATTCATGCTCGGGCAGAGCGGACGCGACCTCTCACTGGCGCAAGAGTGATGGTTGCTTCGTCCGTCCAACTTACTGTTGGGTCTATGTGATTTGACGGCTCATTGGTCTTTATTACTGAGGTGGTAGGACTACTGGATGTCCCACGCTTTCGGTGAAAGGAGGTATACTACTACTACCAGATTACAATTTTCTCCATTCTTACAGCAGAGGCGTGCAAGAGCAGTGAAAACACGCAAGCTCAGTGATTACATGGCCCACCTCACACTACTATCACCGTGCGACACCTAACTCTTTACATAGTACTCCCTCCGTTCCTAAATATTACTAGATGAGTCCCGCGCGTTGGCGCGGAATAGCGGTATATCTCTCTGTGCAAAATTATCGATTTCATAGAACAAAAAAACTCTATAACCGCATGACAAATGTGGTAGCCAAACTAAATAAACTCCCATCATCATTTAGATCATTCCACATAAGGAAAAAAGATTAGCCAACTCCTAAACTCCTACTGCATAATGGGATTTTCTTTTTCTTTTTGACATGTTAATGGGACTTAAAAGCTCACTTACATGCATGCTACCGGTGCATGCTTGCATGCTGACATGTTGATGTGATTTAAAACCCACTCACATGCATGTGGCACGGTATTTCTACATGCTTGCATGTGGCTTAGTGTGGAACCTCTCAACGTCAAGATCAGACGGCTATTATGGATTGATTTACTTCATCTAACGGCTGCATCAATTTTGATGACGAGGCTCGAGGAGAGGATAGAGAATTCCTAGTAGTGGGGGCTAGCTATTACTAGTAGATATAAGTCTTTGTAGAGATTCCACTACATACGGAACAAAATGAATGAATCTACACTTAAAATGCATCTATATACATCCGCATGTGGTTCATGGTGAAATCTCTACAAAGACTTATATTTAGGAACGGAGGAAGTACTAGTATAGTACGTACTGTAATTTATCAGCGAGATAAATTTGTACAATGCTATGAAGCTTCCAGCTTCTGTTACATGTATCTTGCATCCAAGGTTGCCCGTTGCAACATTTCATCAAATACAAAGGAGACTAATATGCATGCTATTGCATCTCAATGATTGACAGATCATAGCAGATATGTACTCCCTCCGTTCCAAAATAAGTTTCTCAACTTTGTGCAAACTTTAGTACAAAGTTGTACTACTACTAAAGTTGACACTTATTTCGGAACAGAGGCAGCTAAAGAAAAAAATGATCCATGCAGTCCCTAGCACTTGAACCATGAACCCTGACCAGGCTTCAATTTGCTGGCAACGTTCGAGCTTCCTAATAAATGAAGTTTGCAACCTTTTTACCATCGGATCATTTTGTGCAGTTTCACCAAAATCTAGATCAGCATCCCTATGGCAAAGAAATTGAATAAGCGTGATTAGAATAAGATTACTGGGATTAGTTAATGAGACATAAACTCATCACAAATACAGTACGTAGAAGCCAGTAGAGGTATGTGCGGGGCAAAGAAGTAGAGAAATATCCACAGGGAGTGATGTGGGCAGCTGGAGCAGTGGTGCAAGCCGGCTGTAAAGGGAGTTGTATTTGAGGGACGTAGCTCAACCTTGAGGAGGGCGGCAGGAGGCGGCAACTGCCCACGTCGCGGTAGTGAGCAAGGGACGAAGGCAACCTCACCGGCTTTGAGAGAGAGAACGGCGGGGACCCCTGATCGGGACATGCCGACAGTGGGTTTTCACCGTCGGCGACGGCCACCGCATCCGCACTAAGCATCCACCCCTTCCCCAAGCGGACATTATCCGCCGGGATGTTAGAGATGTGGCCCGTCCTGACTATGTACTCCTTTACTCTCCATATGAACCTATCATATTGCGTGCGTGCCACTGAAGAAAAAAAAACTTTATTTATAAATGACGCGGCGCCTACTACTCGTTCTCCTATAACCTTGCACTTGGCATCTCCAAAATATTGACCTTGCGATTGGCTCTTCGCCTCTTCGGGAAGTCGAGCAATAATGGTAGTGCAGTATATATCATTCTGGCTATATGAGACCGAATGGATTGCTGCACGTCGGGCGAGGGTCGAGGGGCGAGGGAGAGTGCTACATACGAAAAAAATGAGTGAATCTACACTCTAAAATACGTCTATATACATCAGCGTTTGGAGTATGTACTAGTAGTTCATATTGAAATCTACTAAAGGACATATATATTCCAAACAATATGATATAATCTCTATAACCAAGGTAGTAGGGACGAGGAGTAAACGGAGGGAGTAGTTATTTTTCTCCTCGTCCTGCGAGCCACCGCGCGCATGGGCGAGGGAGCGAGCGTAAGGCATAGTAAGCAAGCTTCACCTCATCCTGCGAGCCACCGCGCCCGTGGGCGGGGGAGACGGCGTACTAAGCAAGCTTCTCCTCATTCTGCGAGTTGGCGGGACACATCAAAAGTACTCCAGTGTATAGAGCCTTGCCTCTAAGGTAGGCCCCACATGGCTGCCTCTTTTTTAACATAACACGTCAAGTCGCAATTTGTTTGTTCACCCATGGTAGACGATCCTCCCTCCACCAAGTGGACAACTAGTACACGTGCCAAATTACTACGTGGGCTTCCTTTTTCGTACAGAAATGAGCTCCACCGTGTACCCGCGTGGGTGTGGTTGGGAAATAGACGGGAGTACGTGCGCCGTGCATGCACCTCTTCTCTTCGTGCATGTTCCCCACCTACGTGGGTGTGTGTGAGAGATACAAACCGCGTTCGTGAGTGTTTTTTGTTTTGGGGTGGGGGTGGGGTGGGGGGTTGATTTCGTGAATTATTTGTGGGAATATGTGTCGATGACATCTCAAACAAAATTTTGCATGCAATGTGTGTGAAATGGAGGCCTATCCATATCATACATAGAGGGTCGGGCAATCCATGAGAAGAGAGGGAGGAGTCATAGCTATCGATAGAGTCGAAGAGAGGATCAAGTGGGTGGGTGCGAGATCGATGAAGAGAGCCATCGAAATTGTGTGTGTGTACAAGTCAAAGATATAGGGCGACTGGCCTACCAGAATGTTAGAGGGCACACGTCAAGTTTGTGTGTGGCAGGGAGATATGACTAGAGCGCTCTACGTATTTGTGTGTGTGGGGGGGAGGGGGTGGTGGGAGGGGTAGGCAGAGGCCTAACTGTATAGGTAGAACGACTCGTATATGTGTTGAGAAGGAGAGACCCAGCTATGTCTTGAGGGAGATCGGTCGACATCCATACATAACTGAAGGACGAGAAATATGATGGGACAGAGATAGAGGAGACAGAGAGGGAGGGAGAGGGAGGGAGAGGGGTAGAGTGCTGGATGGGTGATGGAGTTGCTTCTCGAAGATGGTGGGAGAGGCCTACTAGACAAACTGAGGGTGGAACTGCAATGTTATCAATAAGAGTGGGGATGTGTTTCTGTGTGTGCCTGTGCGTGATAGATGTGTCGGGACGCATCCAGGGATGATGAAGGGGAACCATGTGTTTGGTAAGCAAACATAACTAGATCGGTATATCAATTGTTGTTTGTCGGAGGAAGGGAGAGACACAACTAATGAGGTAGGTCGATTGACGTGTGGGTAAAAACGAGTTATAAGGACCTAGCTAGCTATATGTATAGCGAGAGATCGGTCGGTGTACATCCAATTGTTAGAGGCTAATAAGGCCCAGTGAGACGGATAGACAGAGAGAATGGAGCTAGGAGGTGGTGTGAGAGGCCCAACTACTAGCTAGATAGGGGAGGAGTGTGCTGTTGCGAGAGAGCGATGAAAAGAGGGGCGAGAGTTTACATGTGTGTCTGACCGTATGAGAGACACGAGGCAAGGACACATAAAGGAGGAGATTGAAGGTGTGTTTGTATGTTGTAGGCAGGCATCGCTGGAGAGGTTTATCGATCGGTGTGTGTCAGAAAGGAGTTGGGGAGACTCTGGGAGAACGACCTAAAGAAAAAAATGAATGTGCCCGGTGGATAGAATGCCGAGGGAGGGGGAGGGCGAGGAGGGCGTGTGCATGCACGAGAGAAAGTTAGTGGTAGCTACAAAGGTTAGAGGATTGTGTGGGTGTAAGAGACTAACAAAGATCATAATTTGATATGAAAGCGGATTCATATATTTGAATAGGAGATCATAGTGTTTTAAACATTGCATGCATGAATATAGGGGTGATACACGTGATGTGCACATGTTATACCATAATGGGATAATGCATGGTGTTTGCAACTCATAGCTAAATGTCGAACAATCTAAACCATACTATACATCAAACAATCTCACATTTTATTTGAATTTTTGATAATGCGTGGCGTTTGCAGCTTACAACTAAATATCGAACAATCTAAACAATACTATATATCAAACATTCTCACATTTTATTTGAATTTGTGGTAATGTGTGGTGTTTGCAACTCACATCTAAATACTTGTAGGCGTATGGGGCGGGGCACCATACATAATGTGATAAACACATTATACATATGAGACATGGTTTAGATTATGAAGATCTAGCTACAGCTAGAAATGTAATGTGATTTGAAATCAAAATAAAGTGGATTCAAAAAATCTAGTTCGAGTTCGTATAGTACACATAGTTCATATGTAACTCGAGACTAATCATGTGGTGTGCTGTGAAGATAATACACAAACGATGGTTTAACTTGACAATAATGATGATTGTAGATCTTATTAAAATAGAGAAATGAATTCAAATGCTTTGACTTCACAACAATCATTACTGTAGATCTTATTCAAATAGAGAAACGAATTCAAATTTAGTTCATATTGAAGCGGTAGTATATACGTTTGGAATGCACTAAAACGTTCATTTGAGTAGTAGGTTGCATGCATTATACACGTAGTGAAATATTTTAATTGAACATAACATGAATTCAAAGTTTTGAATGACATTTGTAGGGCGCATTGATTTGGTACAGTACATGTTAGGCTTGTCTGGAAATTTCAACCCGTGCCTTGTTAGCCCGAAATATTTAAGATATATCTTTGTCTCGTTGTGCTCCGACAACTCCCTCCATCTCAACCTGTGCCTTGCTATTCCAAAATTACAACGCGCGCGAAAACTCCCACCTCCTGTGAAATCCCGACACGCGAAATGCCCGTGGTACCCCTGAACCGAAAGAACCGCCTCAAATCGGTGGGGGTACCTTCGTAACTTACCCCACATTTCAGACAAGCGCGTCTCTAAGCCATGGTTCCCCACTACCATCCCATCCGCCCACCCATTCGTACACCGAGGCCGCGAAAACACGCGACGAAACCCCACACCCTGCTTCGTCCGCCACCCAGCCGGAGCCTCTTCCTCGACGACGTCGTCCACAGCAACACCTCGACGTCCCTCATCCACCGTATCGGATGAGGATCCGTCGTCGATCTCATCGTCCCGCCGGTTCAGCCACACCGTCCTCCACCTCCAAGGAGCTGCCCCGAGGTTCCCCTCTTCTTTCACGCCACCTCCATTTCCACACCGCCATCTTCACCTGCACCACCGGAAGAGCATCATCATCACCGTTTCCTCGGATGAAGTTGCGGCCTAATCGGCGCCACCAAAGAGGTTGTACACTAATCACCGCATTTTCTTCTTGATTCGATCTCATGGTGCTGTCGGCCCTCGGTCCTGAGCCGACACGGCGCGGCTTCATCCATGGAGGCGTCACCGACCACTTCCTCCACGGGCGTTGGTCCCTCGGCAGCAACATCCACATCAGTAGGACCTGCTGCTACTTTAGCTCTCGCTCGCGCTGCTGCTCTGCTCTTGCTCTCGGTCCCCTGCCTGGTCTGCTCTTGCTATTGCTCTTGCTCGCGTTGCTGCTCTCGCTCGTGCTCTTTCTTCCGATGCTACTCCGATTTTAACTACACTTCACTCTGATGCCGCCGGGGTGAAGGAAGAACCAGCCGCAGCGGGGAGGGGGCTCGCTGGAGAGGTACCCCACTATCTATCTTAGGGTTCAGGATGGGGGTGGTGGTCGCCGGCGGTTCCGGGGCGTTGGCGGGGTGGTGGCGTGGGGATCGCCGGAGAAAAAGCTCGGCACAGGGGGGGGGCCTAGAGGGATGGCCGGGGCGGCGGCGGACCGGCGGTGGGGAGTGTTTTCGGGGCGGGCGGGGCGGCGGAAGGCTGCCGTTTGGCCGGCTCAGGGGGGTGGAGGTTGAAGATGAACCACATGCCCTTGATTTGGTATCCAACGGCTGCAAAATCGACTGACCAGAGATGAAAAAGTCAGTCGACCGATGTGTAGCCTCACCTTGCTAGTGCATCCAGTTTCGACAGCAAAATTCAGTTTTGACAGCAAAATTCAGTTTCGACAGTTAAGTTCAGTTTCGACAGTTAAGTTCAGTTTTGACAGTTAAATTTAGTTTCGACATTAAGTTCAGAGATGAGCGGCTAATGTATTTTACATCTAGCACTTTGTGGTTATGTATTTTATGTCTTGTATTGGAGATGCTATTAGAATTCCACTCAGGTTAACGTTGTTCGTTGTCTCTCTTGTCCTGCTTCAGCCTCGGCGTCGTACAACTCACCGGAGCTGCTCCAATGACGAAACCCTTCATCACAGCAGAGCAGTACCTCGGGCTCCATCTCCAGACGCCTAAGATCTTCTTCCCCTCCTCCGACAGCCAAGTCAGCCGGAGCATCCTCACCGGCCAACCCAATCACCCTGAGATCGACATGGCTTCGCCAAAGAGGTTGTACAATTGTTGCATCTCTTTTTTACTCTACATGTTATATATATTGTCCACTTAGCACACGGATTTGTTCCTT
This sequence comes from Triticum dicoccoides, assembly GCF_002162155.2. Classification (NCBI taxonomy): domain Eukaryota; kingdom Viridiplantae; phylum Streptophyta; class Magnoliopsida; order Poales; family Poaceae; genus Triticum; species Triticum dicoccoides. The sequence goes on from NC_041380.1 coordinate 425,305,465, forward strand.
TGGTGTCTCCTTGAAAGAAAAAACATAGGAATTTAAATTTTCACTTGTCCTCCTTTTTAAATTCCTATTCATGAAGCACAAGACTAAGAGATAGTAGCATAATAGCATTATAACCGTACATTTTCTTGTGGTTGGACTTAATCTCACCATGCTTCTTTGCATCCTGTGATCTTCCAATTGTTGTGAATCAAACACCCAGATTGGCAGAAATCCTGTGTTTTTAAATTCTCTGTTTTGCACGTGCATTCCTATCCTATTCCTGTCTATCTCCTATTCCTGCATTGTTGTAATCCTCCAATTCAAACGGGCCCTTACGGAATTACTTCTCTTATAGATAGTTATCAAAGAAAACCTTGCGTGGTTTGTCCCGCTCCTGCTGCGCCGTCGTCCACCCCAGCTCAGCTGCTTCAACGATAGAAGGGTCCAGCACAGCAGGGATCGGGCCTCCAGACTGTCTTTCGCCGCCTCAGATCTTCTTCCCCGCTGCTGGCGGCCATGAAAAATGCACTACCATCATCAACCGAGAAGATGACCTCGAGGACTACACGGGTCCGCAAGAGAGGTTGCACTCTTCCGTGTCTGCTTACGTTATGCATCGCTTAATATTACATGCTACTTTATCATCCTGTTCACCGATTAGACTCTGAGTCAGCTCCAAACTAATGGTCAAACTTGAGTTTTTAAATGGTTGTGGGGTACATATCAAGGCCGTTATCAATAGTATCTATCTACTATCTGGTTAATCTCCGGTGTCTACTATGAGTTTCATGATGGGTGGGAAACAAATAGTAAAGAAGCCATTATCTGTATTTTTTAACTGAAGCCATTATCTGCCTGCTATTATTGGTTTTGGGTCTATCCACAGGTTGCTACCATCACTCTGGATTTCTGCATGCACTCCGTACATAATCTCACTATGTTTTATTCCTATGCATGACAGCTATTGTAAACAATGGAACTGAACATGTAGAGCAAAAGAGACGAGCCTTGTGTGGCAATAAAATTTCATGCAGACATTGCTCCATGGTATGCGCAAAGGCAGCCCCCCTCCACGCATTTCGAATTGTAATCGAGAGGAAGATATTTGTTCTGAGGGGGATTCAGAAGGAGAAGACAACTCCTATTTACCCCCTGAGGTCTTCGCTCTAACTTGGCATGCTGATGTTGGTTATATCATGCATATGGTGTCTTTCATTGCTTACTTTATACATCAAATATGTCATCTGCTTAGTCTAGACATCCTTTGTGCGAATGCCATCTGTTTAGTTTATTCATCGTTTATGTGAATTATGCAACGCCATCTTGTTTAGCCAGGCATCATATATGTGAATTTTGCAATGCCATCCTGCTTAGCCAGTCATCTTATATGTAAATTATATCAGGCCATCTTTTCTTTGTTACATATTACATTTGTCAACAATGATATTACATTCAACTGCTCTTCGTGTGCATCAGTCATTTGACACAGTGATGGCAAATTCTGGAGTGAAAACAAGGTCTTCAGAACAGACTATGCTATCTGATGAAGCGCATATCTCGCTGGTTACGCTTAGCTCCTTAGAGGAGGATTCAGAGACAGATGACCAGTCCTATTCCCTCCCAAGGTGTATGCTCTAACTTGGCAGGGTTATGTTGCTCATATCGTGCGTATGGTGTCTTGCATTGCTATGTCATTTTATTAGTTTAGGCATGCTTTGTGTGAATGCCACCTATTCAGTGTCTAATTACCATATATGTGAATTATGCATTGCCATCTTGTTGCAAGACATTATATATGTGAATTATACAATGTTATCTTGTTGCAAAGGCATTATATACGTGAATTATGCAATGCCATGTTGTTTAGCCAATCATCATGTATGTGAATTATATCATGCTATCATTTTTTTGTATTATGTGTTCCATTTGGCGACAACATTTGTATATTCAACTACTCTTCCTATGCATCAGCCATTTGAAGCGGTGATGGAAGTATCTGGAGTGAAAACAAGGTATTCAGAGCAGAAAATGCTACCTGCTGAAGCAGACATCTTGCTGGTTACAGAGAGCTCCTCAGAGGAGGATTTAGAGACTGATGACCAGTCCTATTTCCCCCCTAAGGTCTATGCTCAAACTTGGCAGGGTAATATTACCCATATCATGCATGTTGTCTTGCATTGCTTAGTTTTTACATCATATATGGATTGCCATCTGCTTACTTGCTTACTATATAATTCATATATTTGAATTATATCATGTCATCATGTTTACATAGTACATACACATCATCTATGTGAATTATGGTATGGCAACCCATTTAATAAAGACATCATGTAGTTATATCATCTCATCCTGTTTAGTGTTTACAGTCATCATATTTTGAATTATGGCATTCTATCCGTGAATGTATGTGAATTATGGCATGCCAACCTATTTAATAAACACATTATATAGTTATGCCATGTCATCCTGTTTACATAGTCTCATATTTTGAACTATGTCTTTCCATCTTTTTTAGTTAGCCATCATAATGTGAAATTGTGTCATGCTATCATGTTTAGTTAGCCATCATATATGTGAAATTGTGTCATGCTATCCTGTTTGGTTAGACAACATAAATATGAATTATTTCATGCCCTCTTTTATTCCCCACTATCCATTGCACCTGTCTATCATACAATGTCTATACTTTCAATTACTTTTCTTGTTTATCAGCCATTTGAATTGAAGAGCGTGATGGCAGTATCTACGGGAGTAAGAACACGGTCTTCAGAAAAGATAGTGCTACCAGTTGATGCAGATAGAACCTTGGTCGTACTTGCCCAAGGACCAGATCCACCACACATAACCCAGACTCTCGCAGATTGTACCCCTACCTAGTTGGACAGAGAACCAGCTACACCCCTTCTAACCCCAACCCCGGCAGATAGTAACCCAGTTCCAGTTGACACAGCACCGTCTCCACCATAGAGCACCCAAACACGAGCAGTTAGTAAGGGAACTGCAGTGCCCAAAGCACGAGGACCACCACTCCAAATCCCAACTCAACGCTTAAAGGAGAAGAAGATCTGTTCTCAGGTCAGGTTCTGTAGCTATGGTTCATACTCCTTTGCTCTTGCATGACTGTATTTACTCATACCAACTATTTTCAAATTTGAAGGATGGAATTGAAACTCCAATGGTGCAACAGGTATGTTTTAAACCTGTTTCTTTAACTGGTTTGCTGTTGTAACCTGCTCTATGTTGATTTCAGTTTCAATTGAATAAACAGTTATGTTCTCATGGCATGCACATTACAAGTGTTGTTATTGCTCTATAGTTACCCACACTTATATTCTGTCTATTCTGCTTTGACTAGAACAAATATTATTTGAACCGTGTCTCTATCTTGATTTGGCAACAAAAACTAGAATGGTATAGACCATAAAGTGACCATGGTACATAGATATATGTTTGTTTCATGCTGTTATCCTGTCCACTTTACTACTGAACTCATTTACCAAAATGAGTTTCATATACAACATGGTAAACATGTGATGTGTCTGCTTGTTTCTTTTTTAGAATGCGGACAAAATATTGGAGAACAGTACCGCGTTATCCAATGGTAAAGGAAGTAATGCATATAAGGTTCAAGATAGTGAGACATCCCTGTTGGTCTCTAAGAAAGCGGATAAAAACTATCTTGACGATAGTGAGGGAACCCAAAAGTCCTGTCTTGATGTAGTGTTCGAGTTACTAGCCACTACTGCTGGCACAAGCTCTTCGAACTCGCTGCCTGAATTAGTTCGTCTTCTTGAGTCTCAACTTCAAGTTGAAAGACATTGATCAGATGTGCTGCGACAGGAAGATGAAGGACTGAGGAAGTCCCTGCAGAATTCAGATGCATATTTTCTGGTGCAACAGCAAGCGCTGGAGGATTTAAGCGCCAAACAAGAGAAAGTTAATAAGCTTGCTAAGCATCTTGCCAGGATTATGGGTACCCAGGATATTGTTTCTTGAGATCTTCTGAAGTGGTTTCAGTTCTGGATTTGTTTTGCTGCGGCGTTTATTTGTGCTGGTCGCCAACTTTGACAACCAGTGTATATGATATGCTGCTTTGTTCCCTATATTTGCACTGGTCGCGAACTTTGATGCCTAGTGGATGTAATATGTGTAATACCCGTGATAGCCTAGCGTTAGTTGCTTGCTTATTTATTTCCTTGTTGTCTTGTTTATTTGTTTGCTTGTAGTCATTGCAGTTCTTTTTCCGCGGTTAGCTAGTGGCTGCAATAACCTATTTTTTAAAACTAGGCCACAATAACCATGGGCTAATATTTACTGTAGTGACACTGGGCCTCCTACTGGCCGTAGAAACAGTGGGCCTTCTACGGGCCGTAGAAACAAGGGGCCGTCTACGGGCCATAGAAACAATGGGCCTTCTGCGGGCCATATTATCGGCCTTATACTGGCCGTATAATCGATTGGCCAAACATGGGCCAAACAGACTGCGTTATGGCCGTAAATGGGCTAGAGTTGGAATTGTCCGTTCATGGGCCGACCATAACGGGCAATTGTTAATAGGCCGTATTTGATGACGCTATGAAATCGGTCCAACGTATTAACGGACCACAAACGGGCCGACTGTAACCACGGGCTGAATTTGGCCCACAAGCAGAAAATGACAGTAATGGGCCGTAAGTAAACAAATGCTGGAAATGAGCCCAATAATAAATGGGCTCTGAGAAGGCCGAAAGATAACATGGGCTGGAAACGACCCAACGGAATAACGGGCCGTTAATGGGTATAAAGTGACACACTGTTCATTACCGGCCAGTTTCACCACGGGCCGTTAATGGGTGTAAAGTGATACACTATTCATTACGGCCCAGTTTCACCACGGGCCGTTAGTAGGCCAAGAGTTACATAGGGCCTCATATGGGCCGAAAGACGTCATGGGCCATACATGGGCCAGAAGTGAAAACGGGCTGGAATCATATTGGATGGCCCAGATGATGCTACTGGGCCTAATTCGGATAGGGTGTAACGGGCCTTGGGTTAGCGGGTTGTAAATGGGCTATATTCAAACAGGCCGTTAACAGGCTTTCCATGGGCCGGCCCGCCACCTTTTGACCAAGTCAAACGGGCCAGCCTTTTCACAGGAATGGGCCTCTGTTGGGCCATGCCACGTGTCGACGTATCATAGGCGCCTTCTGTCCAATGAGTGGTTGACATCTGTCCCAACGATGAGCCGACACGTGTTTCCTCCAGCCAATGATGATTTTACACGTGGAAAATCCCCATTGGTCAGGGCTGTTAACGGGTTATCGGATCCAAAACCCGACTCGATAGCTAAACGGTGTTCCGTTACGGTGTATGCCACGTGTCGGTCACCCTTGACGAAAGCACTTCTGTGACGCGTGATTTATCGTCATGGAAGTGGATACTTCCGTGATGATAATTTTGGTAATGTCATGGAACACTTCTACGACAACACAGGTATGGCTATCTTGATTCTGTCATAAATTTGTCATGGATGTACATGCGTGACAAAAAAAGCGACCTACTGTGACAAACACGTATCATCACGGAAGTGTATTTTTTTGTAGTGTAGTATCGAGGATTCGAGGTGCTGGTTACGTACAACGAACACATTAAAATATGGCTACAGTAAAAACACCCGCCCGACACGCGAAGCATGTGAAGCTAGTACAAATAGTGTACTACTATTGTTGATTGGACTCATCCGATAAACTTTTGCAATGCGCGTATAATTATGTATTTGGAAAATATTTTTTGCCTCGTCGCACCACTCACTTAGAGAAGTGACTCGAAAGCCATTCATAAATTTTGTAAGTTTATCACAGGCATATGATTTTATTACATACAACAGGTCATCAACCCACATCAACAACGAGGATACATTATAAATACTAAAAATTTCACCACACAACAAATAACAAGCAATGAAATGAACTTCAACTCAAGCATTCCTCGGCGTTGGAAACGCTTTCTTTGAACCACAAGTGATTCTCTGGGACGGGCCATCGATTGTCGATCTAGAAACCAACGCAGGACTGATCATCCAGGCTGAAGCGGCCTACTATATCAGTACCAGGGTAGGGAAACACCCAAATGTCCGAGGTATAGACACAGTTGCTTCTCATAAATGGTACTAGTAACGTTGTGTCAACAGCAGTTGGATCGCCTTTCACCATCATCGGATAGTTTTGTCCAAGGAAGAGCAAGTTTTCTCCAAGACTATCAATTCTGTACCAGGGAGAAGGAGTTGGCGCTAGCACACTAGTATCCATCCCGAATACCATGCAACAGGTGTTGGAATAGGTCCGGAGAGTGCGACAATGGGAGACTACACCTACTTCCTTAGCAGTAACATCATCAGCGGGCTGTATGCACACAAGAAGAGGTGATCCATCGGAATTAGTTGCCAGGCACCACTGAGTATATGGGCGCTGCTCGTCCTCATGCTCGTGATCATCACCATCATCATCTCCCCCTTGGTTATAAAAATTTTCAAGTATAGGTGGTGGAATGTTCACAGGAGCTTGGAAACACAAGAAGAAGGTTAATTAGTAAGGGAAACTTGCTAACCCACATGCATGTGGATGAAACAATTATAATTACGGTGGAAGATAAACGTATCGAAACTACGAGGATCCCATGCAAAAACAGTGCCACAAGTGGTGGCAGCAAACACGAGGCCCTCGTGTTGAATTGCATCACAGTACTCATCCGTGTACAGAAACTGATTTTTGAGCAATATCCATCGAGTCAAACCACCAAGGATGGCAACAAGCTTGTCGAAGATAGCAACGACTTGATAGTTGTTGTAATTCCAAGAGCGGTTGGGAACTCGACAAATTGCTGTCTTCCGTATTTGAATGTGCGTACAATACCGGTGTGCTCAACCTCTGGGCAGTCTGCTGAGAGTTTTGGAAGTGGAACCCGGTCATGAGTGTACACATTCACAAGTTCCCACCCGCAGTTGGACCCAATGTGAACAACCCAATCTCCATTTGCGCACGCCCAAGCCTTGCCCTCAAGTGATGGCATCTTAACATCATATGTATCATTATCAAGCGGCATCAACTTGCACAGGGCGAGGCCTCCGTCATGCCGGTGCCTGTCATCAGGGTCACGACGAAGAAGATAGGGGAGATCAAACCGCTCCTTGACTCTTGGGTTCCATGTAATGATGTTATTAGTTGAGTCGAGAATGGGCTTGAACGAACCTGCCATGCTAGTCGAGGTGATGACGTCGCACCGATCAATGAGTTCCTCCACCACGTCATCTTTCAGATTGGGGCAAGAATAACGGGGTCGTTTTCGGCCTGCTCCCTCCATGGAGAAGACGATCGAACAATGGCAGAAGAAAGGGTGAAGGGATGAAGGAAAATGGAGGAGGGAGAGGAAGAGCGTGCGACAGCAGTTCCAAATCGAGAGGGAAAGGCGAAGAGTCGGTCGACGGTTGCGAGTTTGCCACGGTTCACGAAGAGGCGCCCCGGCCTACACATCCGTTCGGAAATACTCCTACTACTCACCGTCGTCTCACCGATATGTTGGAATGGGACCACATGTCACCGATATGTTGGAATGGGACCGCATTAGTTATCGACCTTTATTTTTTTAATGGTGTGTCGATCAGTTTTGAAGCACAACTAACTGGTACTGTATGCAGAGAAAATATAAACTACTCTACCACTACTCCACCTCCAGTACTAGTAGTATAAAAAAGATATTTAGGCTGGAGCTTCAGTGCTTTCTTCCTAAGAGCTTCCCACTTGGTTCTCCCACTACCACCCTCTCTCCAAATCTAAAAAAGACGACCCCTCTCTCCCTCCTCACCGATGGTAACAGATCCGCCAGGGAAGAAAAGGACGTGCAGCGTTGATGCACTCGTCGTCGGCGAGCGAGGTCACGCACTAACGACAAGGCCATCCTCTCAGACCTAGCGCCCGCGCAGGATGGCCTCTGTCCCTGATAACCCACAAGTATAGGGGATCACAACAGTTTTCGAGGGTAGAGTATTCAACCCAAATTTATTGATTCGACACAAGGGGAGCCAAAGAATATTCTCAAGTATTAGCAGCTGAGTTGTCAATTCAACCACACCTAGAAACTTAATATCTGGAGCAAAGTGTTTAGTAGAAAAGTAATATGATAGTAGTGATAACGGTAGCAGAAGGTAATAGTAGTAAAAGCAATGTCTTTGATATTTTGTAGTGATGATAGAAATAGCAACGGAAAAGTAAATAAGCGGAGAACAATATATGGAAAGCTTGTAGGCAATGGATCGGTGACAGAGAATTATGCCGGATGCGGTTCATCATGTAACAGTCATAACCTAGGGTGACACAGAACTAGCTCCAGTTCATTGATATAATGTAGGCATGTATTCCGAATATAGTCATACGTGCTTATGGAAAAGAACTTGCATGACATCTTTTGTCCTACCCTCCCATGGCAGCGAGGTCCTTACGGAAACTAAGGGATATTAAGGCCTCCTTTTAATAGAGAACCGGAACAAAGCATTAACACATAGTGAATACATGAACTCCTCAAACTATGGTCATCACCGGTAAGTTTCCCGATAATTGTCACTTTGGGGTTAACGGATCAAAACACATAATAGGTGACTATAGACTTGCAAGATAGGATCAAGAACACTCATATATTGATGAAAACATAATAGGTTCAGATCTGAAATCATGGCACTCGGTCCATAGTGACAACAATTAAGCATAGCAAAGTCATAGCAACATCAATCTCAGAACATAATGGACACTAGGGATCAAACCCTAACAAAACTAACTCGATTACATGATACATCCCATCCAACCCATCACCGTCCAGCAAGCCTACAATCGAATTACTCACGCACGGCAGTGAGCATCATGAAATTGATGATGGAGGATGGTTGATGATGATGATGGCGACGGATTCCCCTCTCCGGAGCCCCGAATGGACTCTAGATCAGCCCTCCAGAGAGGTTTTAGGGCTTGGCGGCGGCTCCGTATCATAAAACGCGATGGTTTCTTCTCTTCGATTTTTTTTCTCCCTGAAACTCAATATATGGAGGTGGAGTTGGAGTCGGAGAGGCAACAGGGGGCCCACAAGGTAGGGGGACGCGCCCCCCACCCTTGTGGCAAGACGGTGGGCCTCCTAGCCTTCATCTTTGGCAGGTATTTTTCTTATTTTCTGAAAAGTGTGTCCGTGAAGTTTTAGTTCATTCCGAGAACGTTTGCTCCTACACATAAATAACACCATGGTAATTTTGCTGAAAACAGCGTCAGTCCGGGTTAGTTCCATTCAAATCATGCAAGTTAGAGTCCAAAACAAGGGCAAAAGTGCTTGGAAAAGTAGATACGTTGGAGACGTATCAACTCCCCCAAGCTTAAACCTTTGCTTGTCCTCAAGCAATTCAGTTGACAAACTGAAAGTGATAAAGAAAAACTTTTACAAACTCTGTTTGCTCTTGTTGTTGTAAATATGTAAAAGCCAGCATTCAAGTTTTCAGCAAAGATTATAACTAACCACATTTGCAATAACGCATAGGTCTCAAGTTTACTCATATCAATAGCATAATCAACTAGCGAGCCATAATAATAAAACCCGGATGACAACACTTTCTCAAAACAATCATAATATGATATAACAGGATGGTATCTCGCTAGCCCTTTCTGAGAGCGCAAAACATAAATGCAGAGCACCTTTAAAGACCAAGGACTGACTAGACATTGTAATTCATGCTAAAAGAGATCCAGTCAAGTCATACTCACTGTAAACTAAAATTAATGAATGGAAATGACAGCGGTGCTCTCCAACTGGTGCTTTTTAATAAGAGGATGATGACTCAGCATAAAAGTAAATAGATAGGCCCTTCGTAGAGGGAAGCAGGGATTTGTAGAGGTGCCAGAGCTCGGTTTTGAAACAAAGGTGAATAATATTTTGATTGGTATACTTTCATTGTCAACATAACAACCAAGAGATGGCGATATCTTCCATGCTACACACATTATAGGCGGTTCCCAAACAGAATGGTAAAGTTTATGCTCCCCCTTCCACCACAAGCATCAATCCATGGCTTGCTCGAAACAACAAGTGCCTCCAACTAACAAGAGTCCCAGGGAGAGTTTTGTTTGCAATTATTTTGATTTAGTTTGCATAAAGCATGGGACTGGGCATCCCGGTGACCAGCCATTTATCTCGTGAGTGAGGAGCGGAGTCCACTCCTCTTGAGAATAACCCGCCTAACATGGAAGATACAAACAGCCCTAGTTGATTCATGAGCTATTCGAGCATACAAAACATGATATTTATTTGAAGGTTGAGTTTGGCACATACAAATTTACTTGGAAGGCAGGTATATACTGTATATAGGTAGGTATAGTGAACTCATGTGGAATAACTTTGGGGTTTAAGGAGTTTGGATGCACAAGCAGTATTCCCACTTAGTACAGGTGAAGGCTAGCAAAAGACTGGGAAGCGACTAGCTAGAGAGCGACAACAGTCTTGAACATGCATTAAAATTAATCAACACTGAATGCAAGCATGAGTAGGATATAATCCACCGTGAACATAAATATCGTGAAGGTTATGTTGATTTTGTTTCAACTACATGCGTGAACATTTGCCAAGTGAAGTCACTTAAATCATTCAGAGGAGGATACCACCCTATCATACCACATCATAACCATCTCAATAACATGTTGGCACGCAAGGTAAACCATTATAACACATAGCTAATCAAGCATGGCACAAGAAACTATGATCTCTAGTTGTCATTGCAAACATGTTTATTCATAATAGGCCGAATCAGGAACGATGAACTAATCATATTTACAAAAACAAAAGAGGTCGAGTTCATACCAGCTTTTCTCATCTCAGCCAGTCCATCATATATCATCATAATTTCCCTTCACTTGCACGACCGAACGATGTGAATAATAATAATAGTGCACGTGCATTGGACTAAGCTGGAATCTGCAAGCATTCAGTAAACAGGAGAAGACAAGGCAATATGGGCTCTTTTGTCAGATTAACAATAATGCATATAAGAGCCACTTCAACAATTTAATTATGGTCTTCTCCTATCGACCCCCAAAGGAGAGAAAAGAAATAAAACTATTTACACGGGAAAGCTCCCAACAACCAAAAGAAGAACAAGAAATCTTTTTGGGTTTTCTTTTTAATTACTACTACAAGCATGGAAATTAAACTGATTAAAAGCTACAACTAATTTTTTTGGTTTTTCTTAAGGTTTATTAGACACAGAAGAAGAAAGCATAAAAAGGAAAATAAACTAGCATGGATGATACAATGAAAAAGTATGAGCACCAACATTTAGCAATGAGTGTATGAACATGAATATAATGTCGGTGGGAAATACGTACTCCCCCAAGCTTAGGCTTTTGGCCTAAGTTGGTCTATGGCCATGGTTGGCCTAGCTGATGCAGGGTTCCGGTAGGCGTAGATAGCCATCAACGAAACAAGGTACGTGCCTACAGTCAAACCAAACAAAGAAGGAGTAGGCAAGGTAATAGTCTCAGGATGATGTTTATTAAAGAACAATTGATATTTAAGCTCTCCTTCCCCATTCTTAATAGTAAAATCATGTGCCAACATACTTTTATAATCTAGATAAACACAGGGGTGGAAGGAGTGTTTGGGTGCAAGAATAAGTGGAGGAGGGCCACCGTGGGCCCACGAGGCAGGGGGCGCGCCCTCCACCCTCGTGGCAGGTGGTTGACCCCCCTGGTGTGTTCTCAGTTCCCTAAATCCTCAAATATTCTAGAAAAAATCATATTTAATTTTCAGGGCATTTGGAGAACTTTTATTTTCGAGGTATTTTTATATTGCACGGATAATCAGATAACAGATAGAAAAATATTTATTTTTGTTTCATCTAATATAAATAACAGAAAGTAAAAGTAGGGTACAGAAGGTTGTGCCTTCTAGTTTCATCCATCTCATGATCATCGAAAGGAATCCACTAACAAGGTTGATGAAGTCTTATTAACGAACTCATTCCGAATAACATGGAACCGGAGAAATTTCGAATAACACTATGTTACCTCAACGGGGATATGCACATCCCCAATAATAAGAATATCATATTTTTTCTTGACAGTAGGTAGAGGAAATTCAAAACCTCCAAATATAATCGATGGAATTTTTCCAATAGAGTTGATACTATGAACTTGAGGTTGTTTCCTCGGAAAGTGTACCGTATGCTCATTACCATTAACATGAAAAGTGAAATTTCCTTTAGTGCAATCAATAACAGTCCCTGCAGTATTCAAAAAGGGTCTTCCAAGAATAATAGACATACTATCGTCCTCGGGAATATCAAGAATAACAAAGTCAGTTAAAATAGTAACGTTTGCAACTACAACAGGTGCATCCTCACAAATACCGACCTGTATAGCAGTTGATTTATCAGCCATTTGCAAAGATATTTCAGTAGGTGTCAACTTATTCAAATCAAGTCTACGATATAAAGAGAGAGGCATCACACTAACACCGGCTCCAAGATCACATAAAGCAGTTTTAACATAGTTTATTTTAATGGAGCATGGTATAGTGGGTACTCCTGGATCTCCAAGTTTCTTTGGTATTCCACCCTTAAAAGTATAATTAGCAAGCATGGTGGAAATTTCAGCTTCCGGTATCTTTCTCTCATTTGTAATAATATCTTTCATATACTTAGCATAAGGATTGTTTTGAGCATATCAGTTAATCACATACGTGAAGAGATAGGTCTAATCATTTCAACAAAGCGCTCAAAATCCTCATCATCCTTTTTCTTGGATGGTTTAGGAGGAAAGGGCATGGGTTTCTGAACCCATGGCTCTCTTTCTTTACCTTGTTTCCTAGCAACAAAATATTTCTTATCATAATGTTGATTCTTTGATTGTGTGTTATCAAGATCAACAGCAGGTTCAATTTCTACATCATTATCATTACAAGGTTGAGCATCATCATGAACATTATCACTAATATTATCACTAGTTTCAGGTTCATTACCAGATTGAGTTTCAGCATCAGAAATAGAAATATCATTTGCATTCTCAGGTGTTTCAATAACAGGTTCACTAGAAGCATGCAAAGTCTTATCATTTTTCTTTTTGTTCTTTTTAGAAGAGCTCAGTGCATCTATATTATTTCTCTGAAAATCTTGCTCAATTCTCTTAGGATGGCCTTCAGGATACAAAGGTTCCTAAGTCATTCCACCAGTTCTAGTAGCCACTCTAACAGCATTATCATTATTTTTACTATTCAATTCATTAAGCAAATCATTCTGAGCTTTAAGTACTTGTTCTACTTGAGTGGTAGCCATAGAAGCATGTTTACTAATAAGTTTAAGTTCACCTTTGACATTAGCCATATAATCACCCAAGTGTACAAGCATATTCGAATTGTATTTCAATTGTCTACCAAAATAAGCATTAAAATCTTCTTGCTTAGCCATAAATTTATCAAACTCATCTAAGCATGGGCTAGCAAATTTAGTAAATGGGATTACAACTTTATCATATCTATAGAGTGAATTTACCTTTACTACCTATGTCGGGTTATCAAGACCATGAGTTTCTTCAATAGGTAAAGGATTAAGATTATATGTTTCTTCAACAGGCGGTAAATTAAGACCATGTATTTCTTCAATAGGAGGTAAATTCTTAACATTTTCAGCTTCAATACCTTTTTCTTTCATAGATTTCTTTGCCTCTTGTATATATTCAGGACTGAGAAATAGAATACCCCTCTTCTTCAGAGTTGGTTTAGGAATAGGCTCAGGAATTGGCTCCGGAGGTGTCCAATTATTTTCATTTGTCAACATATTATTCAATAGAATTTCAGCTTCATTAGGTGTTCTTTCCCTAAAAACAGAACCAGTACAACTATCCAGGTAATCCCTGGAGGCATTGGTTAGTCCATTATAAAAGATATCAAGTATTTCATTTTTCTTAAGAGGATGACCAGGCATAGCATTAAGTAATTGGAGAAGCCTCCCCCAAGCTTGTGGGAGACTCTCTTCTTCAATTTGCACAAAATTATATATATCCCTTAAAGCAACTTGTTTCTTATGAGCAGGTAAATATTTAGCAAAGAAGTAGTAAATCATATCCTGGGGACTACGCACACAACCATGATCAAGAGAATTAAACCATATCTTAGCATCACCCTTTAATGAGAACGGAAATATTTTAAGGATGTAAAAGTAGCGAGTTCTCTCATCTTTAGTAAATAGGGTAGCTATATCATTTAATTTAGTAAGATGTGCCACAACAGTTTTAGATTCATAACCATGAAAAGGATCAGATTCAACCAAAGTAATTATATCAGGATCAACTGAGAATTCATAATCCTTATCGGTAACAAAGATAGGTGAAGTAGCAAAAGCAGGGTCAGGTTTCGTTCTAGCATTTAGAGATTGCTTACTCCATTTAGCTAATAATTTTTTAAGTTCAATTCTATTTCTGTAAGCTAAAATAGCTAAAGAAGCGTCTTGATCAAAAACATAACCCTTAGGAATAGAAAGTGGTTCTTCATCATCACTTTCATGAGTATTATCAGATTCAATATTTTCAATTTCTCTAGCCCTAGCAAGCTGTTCATCAAGAAAATCACTAAGTGGCATAGTAGTATCAGGCATAGAGGTAGTTTCATCACAAGTATCATGCATAGCAGAAGTGGCATCATCAATAACATGTGATATATCAGAACGAATAGAAGAAGCAGGTGTAGGTGTCGCAAGCTTACTCAAAATAGAAGGTGAATCAAGTGCAGAGCTAGATGGCAGTTCCTTACCTCCCCTCATAGTTGAGGGATAGATCTTGGTTTTTGGATCTCTCAAGTTCTTCATAATGATAAGCAGATATATATCCCAAGTGACTCAAAGAATAGAGCTATGCTCCCCGGCAATGGCGCCAGAAAATGGTCTTGATAACCCACAAGTATAGGGGATCGCAATAGTTTTCAAGGGTAGAGTATTCAACCCAAATTTATTGATTCGACACAAGGGGAGCCAAAGAATATTCTCAAGTATTAGCAGCTGAGTTGTCAAGTCAACCACACCTGGAAACTTAATATCTGCAGCAGAGTGTTTAGTAGAAAAGTAATATGATAGTAGTGATAACATTAGCAGAAGGTAACAGTAGTAAAAGCAATGTTTTTGGTATTTTGTAGTGATGATAGCAATAGCAACGGAAAAGTAAATAAGCGAAGATCAATATATGGAAAGCTCGTAGGCAATGGATCGGTGATGGAGAATTATGCCGGATGCGGTTCATCATGTAACAATCATAAACTAGGGTGACACAGAACTAGCTCCAGTTCATTGATATAATGTAGGCATGTATTCCGAATATAGTCATACGTGCTTATGGAAAAGAACTTGCATGCCATCTTTTGTCCTACTCTCTCGTGGCAGCAGGGTCCTTACAGAAACTAAGGGATATTAAGGCCTCCCTTTAACAGAGAACCGGAACAAAGCATTAACACATAGTGAATACATGAACTCCTCAAACTACGGTCATCATCGGTAAGTTTCCCGATTATTGTCACTTTGGGGTTAACGGATCATAACACATAATAGGTGACTATAGACTTGCAAGATAGGATCAAGAACACTCATATATTGATGAAAACATAATAGGTTCAGATCTGAAATCATGGCACTCGGGCCCTAGTGACAAGCATTAAGCATAGCAAAGTCATAGCAACATCAACCTCAGAACATAATGGACACTAGGGATCAAACCCGAACAAAACTAACTCGATTACATGATAGATCCCATCCAACCCATCACTGTCCAGCAAGCCTATGATGGAATTACTCACGCACGGCGGTGAGCATCATGAAATTGGTGATGGAGGATGGTTGATGATGATGATGGCGACTGATTCCCCTCTCTGGAGCCCCGAACGGACTCCAGATTAGCCCTCCAGAGAGGTTTTAGGGTTTGGCGGCGGCTCTGTATCGTAAAACGCGATGATTTCTTCTGTTTGATTTTTTCTCCCCGAAACTCAATATATGGAGGTGGAGTTGGAGTCGGAGAGGCAACAGGGGGCCCACGAGGTAGGGGGGCGCGCCCTAGGGGGGTACGCGTGCCCCCCACCCTCGTGGTAAGACGATGGGCCCCCTGGCCTTCATCTTTGGCAGGTATTTTTCTTATTTTCTGAAAAGTGTCTCCGTGAAGTTTCAGGTCATTCCGAGAACGTTTGCTCCTGCACATAAATAACACCATGGTAATTCTGCTGAAAACAGCGTCAGTCCGGGTTAGTTCCATTCAAATTATGCAAGTTAGAGTCCAAAACAAGGGCAAAAGTGTTTGGAAAAGTAGATACGTTGGAGACGTATCAGTCCCCAAGCTCGATGTTGTAGTGTGTGCGGAGGACGGTGACCACGAGCGAAGCCACTTCCCGCCGACCCTTAGGTATGCTACCTCTTTTCGAACCATAACCTTGTTCTATTGCCCCATCTGCCACGTCGTTGCATGTGGATCTTTTTCCACTCCACCATCTTCCCAATTTGCTATCCTCTGCTCTACTGGCCATGTAGACGAAAACCATAATTTGCACTATTAAAGGAAACCCTACTTCATGCAGACTAATCCATGTCTGGGTTGAATAAGGAAAGGAAGGGAGACTGTACTATCCAAGAGAGTAGGCATCGAACCCGCATCTAGGTTGAAAAGGGGAAAATCAGTAGCTAAGGAACGAGTCTCGTGTCTCTTGGTTGAAGAAGGGTAGAAAGGCATGACAACGCAATAGAGAATGACTAGGTCGATCGGTTTGTTGTCCTCGCATAGGAAAAAGGTGGCTAAAGAGAACAAAAATGGGACGTAATCCACATATGTTGCCTGGATATTTGTTGCTCTGGGCAACCATACCTCCCTCACCACTCTGCGTCCATGGAGGTACATCGTACTGGTGCGCCCACTGTCCGAATGGGCCTCCCGTGCTCTTATTGCCACTTTTTTTGCTATTAGTATAACGCCAGCAGTCAAGTCAAGCAATGCTACTGCTAAAGTGATGCCACATTTAACTAATGCTGCTCTCAGTCTAATGCCATCGATAAATTTAAGCAATGCCATTTAATGTCACTGGATTATTTCAGGGTTAGCTGTTGATTGTGGATGTATTAAAGATTTTTCAGCTAAGGCATTCTAATGCTGTTGCACAGCTAGTATACCAACGATGAAACTTGTTACTACCTTTAGATTTTTGCATTGTTAATGCTTATAGATTACATACCTCACTTTCATGAGATAAGTTAATTTTTTTGTATAGTGTCACCAAAATGCCAAGGCGTTGATGTCATTTTATTTTGGTTAAACTACACAGACAATTATGAAGACAAGAGGAAAGGTCAAGAGTGGCCACCTCCTCCTCCGGCTATTCTCTTGATTCGTTCGATCAAGTTTTTATGTTTGATCGATTATCAAGATTGGGATAGCAATTTTTAAGGTCCCCCCGAGTTCGAAATGATATTTACCTTGGAGGTACATGGTTTGCAATTTTTTTATACTATCATTAGTTAATAATGCTAGTTACCTTCAGACTTCTGTATTTGGTTTAATGCTCATGCACAACTAGTATACCAATGCTGAAACTTGTTACCTTTACATTTTGTATTGTTAATTCTTATAGAAACCTTCCAGTGCTAGAGTTTATTGAAATCTGTTCAGTAAAACCATTGTACTGTACCCTGTAATAAACTAACTACTCTACTATTGCACTAGCCACTAGATTAGTGTATATTTGTAGTATTCAAATGGTGTTGCATTAGCGTATGGGCATAAATAAAGTGTGGCAAGCTTTCCCAGATATGTGCTCAAGAAAACTACTATCTGTTTTTCTAAATACTAGACGTTTGGGTACTTTAAATTGAACCGCGAAAACGTCTTATATTAAGGAACAAAGGGTGTAGAGTTCACTCAAATTATCCCGGTAAAGCTAGTCACACCTTTGTTAAAATTAATGTTCATTATGTTATCGAAGGAGGTCTGTATGTTTGTCTCTAATGCATGTCGACTACATACCTGACATCATCATGTAATGTTAAGTCATTTCCCTTTGTACAGTGTTACTGAATTGTCAAGGCGGTGATGGCATTTTATTTTAGTAGAACTACACAAAATTTGCTTAAAAGAAGAGGAAAGGTCAGGAATGGCTCAGTTTTTCAGAAAAAACTATGTATGCCTTCCTGACATCAGCCGCTGTTGCTTTATTTATTCCTTCAAACAGGTGGTTAGAAACAGTCTTGCTACCTTTTCCCATTAAGAAATTGGAATGCTTATATTTGTGAGTCTATGCTTCAACTAGTGCCACTTTTAGAGTAATCACACTTTCAATATCTATGCAAACAGGGATGCTCGATTTTAGTGGAACTGCACAAAAAGTCCAACTGGTTCAACATTAGGAGCATGTTTTTTTCCAAACCTTTATATCCAATTGGTGGCACTATGAGCTGTTCATTATGAAGGTACATGGTTTGCTACTATCTTGCTACTCTTTTTTGTACTGTCATTAGATAGTAATACTAGTGGTTTGCATGTGAATTTATTGGCAGGGTGGACCTACATTAGAGGTGCAGGACAGGATTCAATGATTGGATGCTCAATTTCGGTTGTATTGATTTCACCTCTTCCATCAATGCGAACATGGATATCCTTGGTATGATGAAGAATATGCGCTATATTTCTGCTCTGAACTAGCAAATCAATTCAGTATGAAATTGTCCAGGGCAAAACATAACTGTATCAGATTGTCCACTGCAGAACATGACAGATGCTAAGCGGAAGAGACATGTTTAAACCAAAAATACAAGGTGTGCTATATGTTTACTAGCTGCTTGATATTTGTGCAGACAGAGATGTCTGTCCGTTGCTATTTGGCAAACAAACAAAGTGTCCGCAATTTTGGTTCAACTGCACATGAGAATAGTATAGTCACTGCATGCAGTGCCATTTGAAAATAGACTCGGAAAGATTGGATAGTCACTTCATGGACTATAGAAAAGTAGTATTGTACTATTTATTGGCCAACACTAGGTGCTTCATTGCTTTGGTCTAATTTTACAATGGGCATCATTTTGCCTAAGTTAAAGTTTGTATTCTGAAAATAGTCTCGCGATGTGATCTAGAGAAGACCAAATCATATTGTAGTGGATGTTCCTCCATCATGTGTGGTTCATTCTCATGGTTCCAGCTGTTGGTGAAACCACTTATGTTTGCAAGAGGAATTGTAGACTTCACAAACAAATTTGTCTTTCAGTCTGTACTGAATGTTGGCCAAGAGAAGCATCCATGTTAGTAGGAAGAACAAATGTTTTTTCTAGATCTTTGCTTTTGGAGCTACATATTTGTATACGATCTGTGAATAATTGAGATGCATTAACATGTTGATCTTATGTATGGGAATCATACTAGTTAGTTTTAGTTGTGACGCAAGATTCGAAGTGGCTGGTCTTTGTTTTTGGAGCTACATATTTGTATATGATCTGTGAATCATTGAGATGCACTAATAGTTACTTATTTCTGTTCGCTCAGTGTTTACAAGTTACTAATCGTTCACTAGCTAGCCTACAAATGCGGTCCTGGCAGTTTTATTTGCGATGCAAGATGTGAAATGGCAGTTTTTTGAATAAAAATGCCTACCTATGAAGAAACGGACAAGCTACACTATCGATCCTACACGGATAAAAATGCCTACCTCTAAAGAAACTGACAACCTACACTATCAATCCTACACGGATAAATAGCGGATCACTCATGTACTACCTCCTTTCCGGTTTGCAGTGCTCAATTCAAGAAACGACCTACTCGATCCTACACGAATAAATAGTGGTTCACGCACGTACTAGTACCTCCTTCCGGTTTGCAGGGCATAATTCAAACCTCTCACCAACCAAGGTACTCCATCCGTCCGGGTTTATTAGTCCCGTGAGCAAAGCAGCAAGACCAAGGCATGGAAATAATTAACGGCATGTAGAAGTTTAAGCCTAATTAATTCCAGCGATTTAAGTGGCTGCATGCGTGCCCTCGGCTACGACTCGTTGCATGCTGCTTCGCGTACTGCCTGCGAGTGATTCTGAGTGCCTGCATGCAGTCGGCCGTAATTAAGGCAGCTAACTAATGTGAAAAAGATACGCTTTAATTGTTGCGGGCTTTTTAAATCCATGGAATCATTATTGACAAGGAGGGAGATGATTCGAGTGCACTCGTTTGACCGCCATGCCGGCATGCGACCCAGACGGGACAGGACGGCACAGTCATAATTTCAGTTTCTCTAGTTTTCCACGGCAAGCTGCCGCGCTAAGCCATTATGCATTGAATTCCGATGACCGTCGCGCTACCTTCCGCCTATAAGTACTGTTTATCGGCCTTGTCCAGTGCCACCGTGACCCAACTCACCATATCCTCATAAGCCCCCACCGGCCTGACATTGCTCGCCACGTCTGCCATGCCCCCGCCCGTCCGCGGTAGGAGACGCCGGAGGCGGTCATCGCCAGAACTAGTGTTCGGGTTTTCACCCGAAGGCAGATGGAGGGAGGAGGCATTCTATCTGTCTTTAGATGGCAATGTGGAGATCGAGGAGTTGTTGGAGCGCGACCGCATGGCGGAGGAACAGGAGTTGTTGGAGCGCGACTGCCTGGCGGAGGAGTAGCGTATCGCCGATTTGCGCCGCCAGCGGGACATGGAGCAGCAACGCACTGACGCTCTAAGTCGCGAGCAGAGCACCCGCAACTGGGCTGACTACGTGGAGGCCGGTGCCTGGCAAATATCCCTAGAGGCTGTCGGGCACGCACGCGTTCGCGACGCCGATTCATACTTCCAGCTCGTCAAGTGGGTTTCCCACTTGGAAGCCGAAGCTTCGGTGGACCACACCGGCATGGAAAGGGCCAACGCGCGCGAGCAACGCGCCCTATCGCACCTCTTGCAAGTCCGAGGCGAGGCGCACGACGCCGGTGCCGGCGTTTAGCGTGTACCATAGATGACGGCCGGCATCGTATAGTTAGCTAAGAGTAAGTTAGTACGTGTAGGCTACTAGAGTATTAGTGGGAGCAGATAGTTAACTTGGCTATGATGGTTGTCAACGTGGAAGTTCAGTACTCTATATGTGGATCAGACCTGTTACTTTGCTCTGAATGTTGAAATTTCCATTTGAACGTATGGCATGGGCTGTTATTTTTTTAATGGGTTGTATTTGTCCTCCACGGGTTTAGAGGCTGACTTGTGGGCCTAGCAAGTTGACGCGTACACAATCAGGAGATGATTGTACGTGGAGAGGATGACAGCAGGGACCCGCCAAGGTCATGGCAGTACGCAAGCAAGTGCCTCCTTATTTCAAGCCAATAAAAAATGGCTCCTCCTAGTGGATTTCGGACATCTGGGTCCCATGCCATTGTCAATGTAGTCAATAAACGAGAGAATTGCACAACGAGCGGCTAACACCAGGGACCCAGCAGCTTGCCCAGTTATTTTTGTTTTGGGTTAATTTGATAAATGCCACTCCAAATCTGGTGTATCCGAGAAATGCCACTGCAATTTCCAAACTTTGAAAAATGCCATTTCATGCCATTTCTAGTGGCATTTTTCAAAGTCTGGAGTGGCGTTTTTCAAAGTTTGCAAACTGCAGTGGCGTTTTTCAAAGTTTGCAAAAATTGCAGTGGCATTTTTCAAAGTTTGGAAATTGCATTGGCATTTTTATGAATCGCCATTACTGGAGTGGCATTTATCTAATTTGTTTTTGAGACGGAAGAAGGGTGTCAACTGGGCTGTGCGGGACACTCTAGCCTGTCTAGACAGCCTTTTCTTTTATGTTTACCACAGACCAGCCCAGTAGTTTTTTTCTTTCTCCAAATGGCTAGCCCATTTTTTTGTGATTTGTCAAGTAAGTCGCTTTATCAGGCCTGTTGGGCTGCAAATCTTTCAAGACGAGGAGAGCTTCATTCGGCTGGCCGAAAAAATGGCCTATCAGTAATGAGAAATGGGTTGTACATTTTTAAAACACATCAAACCGGCAATTAGTTTCAAATATCTTTTTTCATTTCGAGATTTTAAATTTCATTGATTTTATACGTGGACAATTTATTGGATTTTATATTGATATACATTTATTTTTTAAATCAGTCTGAATGTGACTCAAAATTTCGGGATTAAAAACAGTTTAGACCGCACCAACGTATGCAAAATTTCGTATAATTTTTTAACCATGGCCACAATATGGGCTGTAATGCTAACAAAAAGAATATGGGCTCCAAAAAACCCGTAAGAATTAGCAAATGGGTTGTAAATTATTTGAAATAATGGCAGATGGGCTGTATGCTATTTTCCGCAGATGGCATGTATACTGTTGGATGTCCATCCAACGGTCGTCATGCTTCTTCAATCTCTGCTCTTCCTGCTCCAGCCACTCAAACAAGCGCCAGCGGGACTGCGTGCTCCCTCCTCCCCGCGGCCGGCTATGCTGCCGTGCAGGCCTCGCCGCCCCACCATACTTCCATCGCTGGCCTAGCCATCCCTCTACTTACCCACACCTGCTGTTATTCTCCGGCAATGGCAGACGAACCAGTAAACCCTCGTACAGTCGTACTCCCCTCCGCGTGGGAAACAAAAACAATTGCCGACTCTTCCCTGCCTCCATATTGTTCCCTTCCTAGGCCTCGCTGTCGTCCACCGCCCTGGTGCTCTCGGCGTGGCGTGGTCAACGACCGACATGCATCTGAAGTGGACTGTACGTGGAGAGGCTGACAGCTGGGTCCACGGCCGCACGCAAGGAAATGCCTCCTTATTACGCGCAAAATAATGATTCCTCCACCTGACATCTGGGACCCACCGAAAGGGCCTCTGTATTTCGCGAAAAAAACGTTATCGCCACTGACAGCTCGGACCCACCAGCTATATCTTCGCATGCAAGGAAGTGCCTCCTTATTATGCACAAAAAAAGAATACTCCCCCTGCTAGCTGGGACCCAGTATAGTGGGCCTACTAAGTTGACGGGGACGAAGGGCTTTGTCAACTTAGTCAATATGCACGATTCTAGCTCGACCGACCGTACGATGTCCATCCAACGGCCGTAGTGCTTCTTAAACCTCTGGTCTTGTTGCTCCAGCCGCCCAAAGCAGTGCTAGTCGTGCCGCCTGCTCCTGCCTCCCATGGCCGGCTGTGCTGCCACGGAGGCCTCACCGCCCCCATACTACTCCCACCACTGGCCAGGCCATCCCTCCACTCCACTCACCCACACCCCCTGTTATTCTATGGCGACGGCAGCGCAGCCAAACCAGTCAACCCTCGTACTCCTCTCTGCGTGGGCATCCACTACCGCGTCTTCCCCGGCTCCGTGCGTCCCCTTCCTAGGCCTCACCGTCGTCCACCGCGGTGGTGCTCTCGGCGCAGCGTGGTCAATGTGGTCAATGACCGAATTCTCTCGGACGAATACTGTACATGGAGAGGCTAACAGCCGGGTCCATGGCAGCCGCAAGGAAGTGCCTCCTTATTACGCGGAAAATAATTATTGCTCCACCTGACAGCACGGACCCACCAGACACCCACCAGTATTTCATGAAAAAATGTTTGCCCCTGACTGCTGGGACCCACCCGACGTGCCACCGTATTTCACGAAAAAAAATGTTCCCCCTGCTGTCAGCTCGGACCCACCGGAAGTGCCTCCTTATTACGCACAAAAAAATGAATACCCCCTGCTAGCTGGGACCTACCTTGGTGGGAGGCTGACTTGTGGGCCTACTAAGTTGACGGGGATGGAGGGCTTTGTCAACTTAGTCAATATAAACGATTCTAGCTCCAGTGACCGTACAATGTCCATCCAATGGCCGTAGTGCTTCTTCAACCTCTGGTCTTCTTGCTCCAGCCGCCCAAAGCAGCGCCAGTCGTGCCGCATGCTCCTACCTCCCGTGGCCGGATGTGCTGCCGCGGAGGCCTCACCGCCCCCTACTATTCCCACCGCTAGCCAGGCCCTGCGGCGACGGCAGCCTCACACCGTAGCCGAACCAGTGAACCCTCGGTCTCCTCTCCACGCGGGCTTCCACTGCCGCGTCTTCCCCGGCTTCGCGTCGTCCCCTTCCTAGGCCTCGCCTTTGTCCACCGCCCTGGTGCTCTTAGCGCGGCGTGGTCAACTTGGTCAAGGAACTACTTCCATCGGACGTGGACTGTACGTGGAGAGGATGACAGCTGGGTCCATGGCCGCAGCAAGGAAATGCCTCCTTATTACGTGAAAAATAATGATTCCTCCACCTGACAGCTGGGACCCACCGGACAGGCCACTGTATTTCGCGAGAAAAACGTTTCCCCTGACTGGTGGGACCCAACAGCTACATCTTCGCACGCAAGGAAGTGCGTCCGAAAAAAAACGATTCACCCCCCTGACTGCTGGGACCCACCAGCTACATCTTCGCACGCAAGGAAGTGCGTCCAGGCAAGAAAAAACGATTCACCCCCCTGACTGATGGGACCCACCAGCTACATCACCAGCTACATCTTCACACACAAGGAAGTGCCTAACAGTTGGGACCCACCTAGTCGAAGCGTATGTAGGATTGTCATTCTGGTTGCAAACGTGTATGTACATATATACTGGTGGATGTAGAGGCGCGCACGTGTCGTAGTAGAGGCGCGCACGTAGCATGTACACGTACGTATAGCGGCCAGGGTGCAAGAAAGAAAATACGGCCACGTATGTGTACATACGGGCGGGGTCTTGAACGCCTACTCGCGCATACGTATGGCGAGGGCTCGTGTACATGGTTGGGTCGGAACGGAGAAACAACATCGTCGTCATGTTCATGGGGGGCAACGGAATGCGTTGTGTTCATGGGGAGGCAACGGAATGCGTCGTGTTCATTGGGAGGCAACGAAATGCGTCGTGTTCATCGGGAGGAAACGGAACGCGTGGGAGCCAACCGGCTGGGTCGGAACGGAATGCGTGGTCGTGTTCATTAGGAGGGCTTGGACGGAACAAGCGATGGAAACGAGGCCTGGCATACCGCATAACGGAGGAAACGGACATCCTACATTCGGAACGGGGTCCTGTTGATCGGGAGTGATCTGGCGTACCGCAAAACGGAGGAAACGGACCTCCTACGGTCGAAACGGGGGTCCTGTTGATCGGGAGGGGTGTGGCGTACCGCAAAACGGATGAAACGGACTTGTGTTGGAGCGCTATGGTCAAAACGGGGTTCTTGTTCATCGAGAGGGGTGTGGCGTACCGCAAAACGGGACTCCACAGGATATTGTTCATCTCCACCGTCGACCTCCTCCTGCCTCCATGGGCTACCGTCAACCTCCTCCAGCCTCCACGAGCTCTTGTTCATCCAGCCTCCACCGCGCGCTACTCCACCGGCTACTGTTCAACCACCCCTCCACGGGCACCCCTCCACCGTCTACTATTCATCTAGCCCTCCACACCACGAGGTCTTGTTCAACCACCCCTCCACGGGCACCCCTCCATCATCTACTGTTCATCCAGCCCTCCACCACACCACGGGGTCCTGTTCATCCAAAGGCAACGCCACCGCTCACTATTCATCCAAACCCCCCAGCAATGCTCACTGTTCATCCCAGAGCCAGCATCGATTGGCTTTAGTTAGCAGCAGTAGCGAAGGAATCGCTCGATCGGGTTCAGTTAACAGCCATCGATCGATCGCTCGGGTTCAGTGATGCGTAGCCTGCAGTGCAATCGCTCGGGTTCAGTTAGAGCCCAACGCCTCACTCGGGTTCAGTTAGAGCCAATGCCGCGCACACACGCGCATACGTGTACGAGAGAAACGTGCATCGCTCGGCCCCTGACCTCCCACCGTAACCGGGAACTCCCCGAAATTTTCCTCCCCCTCGCTTCTACCATGGTTTTTTCCATCATGGGCAGCCCAAAGAATGTCATGCAGCTGTGTCTCCGGCCCGCCCAGGACGAAAAGCCCATTTTCTGTCATGATTTTTTTTCATAGAAGTAGGAGCCCACCACATCTATGATGATACCGGGTTTTGTCACAATTATCGTCATAGAAGTGCCATATGTATGACAGAAAAAAAATTCGTTCTGCCTAATATGTCACGGATGTGTCTTTGTTTTGTAGTGGAGAGACCCTCCAGAAGTACATCCTCCTCTTCAACAACACCCGCCCCAAGATCCCCAAGGTCACGGACGAGGCCATCATCTCCGCGTTCTCCGACGGCGTCCGTGCCGTCAAGATGAAGGAAGAGCTCGCCATCCACGAGGAGCTCTGCACATCTCAGGAGCTGTTCAACCTGGTGACCAAGTGCGCAAGAGCTGAGGAGGGGCGCCTCTCTCTCCTTGAGCTGCCATCCGTGGGCGCGGAGGAGAAGAAGGCCAAGGCCAAGGACGTGAAGCGCAAGGAGGCAGCTGTGCTCGCAGCGGAGCCCGACATCAAGCGGGGCAAAGATCAGCCCGAGTCATCCAAGAACGGCCGACCGTTCTGCGCCTTCCACAACCTAAACACCCACAACACCAGCGACTGTCAAGAGCTCAGAGCCATATGAGAAGGACACTATGGTTGACGCCCCGAGCGCAACGACCGGGGCTATGGCCGCGGAGGAGGACGTAGAGGCGGACACTGGGATGACCGTGTCCCGTGCTAGGGGTGGCGCGACGAGCCTCGTGAGGACCGCTGACAGGACCAGCCTCGCGAGGGCGCCTGGAGGGACCCGCCGCGTGAAGATCGCCCCCAGGGAAACGCCGGTCTTCCCCTGCTGCCGCCACCAAGAAGGAACGGCGACCGCCACCAGGACGAGGGGGCAGGGGGCTTCTAGGAGCCGCGTGCGATCGCCTGCATCTTGGGCGGCGCCCAGGCCCCAGCCTCTCAGCGCACCTTCAAACAGTTTTCTCACGAGGTGAACGTGGTGCTCCCTAAACTCGAGGCCACACACCCGCTCAGGTGGTCCCAATGCGCCATCACTTTCAACTCGGTGGATCAGCTCAAGTGCGCAGCTACCGCTGGCGCCCTCCCTATGTTGTGTTCCCTAGTCATCAGCAATGTGCAGGTCACCAAGACCCTCATCGATGGCGGCACAGGGCTCAACGTCCTGTCCGTCGACACGTTCGACAACCTCCAAGTGCCTTATGAACAGCTCCAGCCCACCAAGCCTTTCACAGGAGTGACCGACAGCTCCACCACACCGATCGGGCAGGTCCGCCTGCCCGTAACCTTCGGGGAGCGCAAGAACTACCGCACCGAGCTCATCGACTTCGACGTCGCGCACATCCGCCTGCCGTACAATGCCATCCTTGGGTATCCAGCCCTGGCCAAGTTCATGGCAGTCACTCATCACAGCTACAATGTTCTCAAGATGCCAGGAAGCGGAGGAATCATCACGGTCCCGTGTGAAGAGAGGGATGCGGTGTGCTCTATTGAGCACGCCTTTCAAGACGCAAGAATCAACGACACCGACAACAGAAATGAAGGCCCTCTGGAGGCCATCCCCAAGAAGAAGCAGTTGCGCCGTGCAGGACCTTAGGAGGATGGCATCGTGGCAGGAGCCTCGGCAAGACCTGCGCCCGCTCCAGGGGCGCCTCCCTCCACCGCAAAGGAAGGCGCGCCCGACACCCTCCTCAGGCAGGGCTCGGGGGCTCTCTTCAGGAGGGCCTCAGACCTTGCCAACCTCACAATGGAGGCGCTTGGGCACCACTTGGAGGCATGCTTCACGGCACGTGACCCTCAGGAGAGCACAGGGCAAAGAGTGCCCACCACTCAGGTGTTCATCACCAAGACCACCCAGGAACTACAAGAAGCAAGAGGCATACGCGGCGACAGCCGCCCACGAGGCGCAGCTCTGCATCCTGGTGAGGATGTTGGGCTGCGTGTCTACATCGACGTCCCAGGGCTCAACAGGGCCGCATCTCCGGAGCATTTCTGGCCTTCGCGTGTGGGCCGCTGTGAGGGCCCGCCGCACAGCTACGTTCGTATGCCCTTTGGCTAGCCGAGCGTGGCATCAGCCTATTAGCGCAACATGCGACGTGTCTTGGTGGCTCATGAAGCTAGGTACCACGCCATTCTGGAGGAGATGGAGACGGTCTTCAGGGAACCTCCTGAGACCCCAGAGCCTCCCGAGGCTCAGGGTTCTGGCGGCTCATGAAGGGTCATTTCTTCAACGCGCGCCTTCGGCTGCACCAACTCTACTTCGTCTACAGAACCAGGTGACATCTTCCAAGCTCGTTTAGCTGGGAGCGCCCCTCGGGCTGCATTATTCCCAGGCCGCATGGGTCTGTCCCTGCGGCATGTATCCCTTTTGCTTATGTCTTTAGCTTACCTTGTTGGGGGTGCCCCTTGGGCTGCATCATCCCCAAGCCGCTCGGGCCAGACCTGGTGGCATGTATCTTCCTTCATTTATCCGAATTGATCTGCTCTCCATGCTTAACCTGCCTATGGTTATCACCTGATCGATCATCGCCTCCCCCGGGGCCTCCTCACAGGCACGGTGTTGGTGCATGGGTCCGTCCCTGCCACGTCGACAAACCTGAGCGGTCGAGCTCTAGCTCGCGGCACGCCCCGCGCACGTCACCTCACCAGGCCCTCAGTGCCTTCACTTCATCCGGACCAACCAGCGGCAGGCTAACAGCTGTAACGGCAAACCGTGTTTCTTCCTGTGCCTGTTCATAGGGATCCTGTGGGAAGGATGGCAGGCAGCAGCGCGAGTCTCCTTTTCTCTCGTGCAATTCACTTGCACGTTAAAAGGGGGGCTCCTGAGCATCGCCACTCAGGAGCTCTTACTGGCTCTCCAGCCCTCACCCCTTGGCCTTGACCACGGCATCGTGACCTAGCATACCAGCGGCGGCTGAGCTCGCTCGAGGGCCGGGACCTAAGGACGTAGAGCACTAAGGAGAGCATGAGGGGAGGGAAACTCGTATGGGCCGGCCTAGCTATGCCGCACGAATAGGCGCGCAGCCCAAGGGCAGCGTCAGGAGTCGCCACGAGATCAACAAGTCCCGCACTCGGATCTGCTAAATGTTTGGGCCTAATGGTCACTCTCACCTTACCTTGCCTGCTTGAGCGCTAAGGGGGACCTCCTGAGCATCGTGCCTCAGGGGCTCGTACTGGACCTTTGGCTGCACACCTCCTGGCCTTGACCACGGCACGCGACATGGCATACTAGCGACGGCTGTAGTCTGCCTAGGGACCGGGACCTGTCAGCGTAGAGCAACAAGCTATTGCAAGGAAAGAAAGGGGGGTCGAGCCTTAACGGGACATGCGTTCACTAGATTCTCATAATAGGGAAGATAAGCACAAAAGACATTAGAGACCCTTACATGGCCCCATGGGGTAATTCATGGTTCTTCACAGGAAACAAAAGCTGATACTATGGGGAATCCTATCTACATCC
The DNA here is from genome assembly GCF_002162155.2 of Triticum dicoccoides. NCBI lineage: Eukaryota > Viridiplantae > Streptophyta > Magnoliopsida > Poales > Poaceae > Triticum > Triticum dicoccoides. Next base: position 425,334,798 of record NC_041380.1, read on the forward strand.
TTCCTTGGTGGACACCATCATCAAAGTGGGCCACGGGAGGCCGGCGCCAACCCTATCCAGATCAGCGGCGGCGACTGCCGGACATCGCGGCTCTGCTCTGAGCGCAGCGAGAGCTCGGGGGCACGTAGCTGTCGTCGCTCATCTCCGGAGTCTAGTAGAGCTCATGAGAGCTGCTAGACTCCCAAGGGCTGCTGCTGCTGGAGTGGTCGCGAGCGGAGCGCGCATCAGCCTCGCGCTCCTCTTCGGAGCAGCACTCCAGGCGGCGGCCCTCAACATCGAAGACGTTGAAGAAGAGCGTCGAGACGTTGTCGTACTCGAAGTGGATCGTGAGGGCGCCCCTCGCATGGCAGACCCGCGCGATCTCGCCCCAGCCGCGAGTCATGAAGATCTTGCTGGTGGGGACCGCTTCGATCTCCGCTCCGGTCGCCGGAGCGCTGCAGTCGGCGTGCTGCAGCCAGAGCTCGAGAGGCCCCCTCGGCGGCATCACGTCGGAGAAGAACTATGGGAAGCGGATCCAGGAGCTTGGAGGCATCGGCGCCCACATCACCAACTCACACGAGGAGTCCGCGGCGTGAACCCCAGGGGCGACGGCACGTGTCGCCGTGGCACGGCGACCCCGGATGCGGCGTGGGCTGCGCTGCTCGTCACTTTGTCCTCCCAAGCCCTTGTCTCGGGCGTACAAGGGCAGCGGGTACCCCGGAGGAGGCCGCTCGCACCAAGGCCTCAACACCACCTGCATCGTCGCTTCATCACGGCGATGGATCGACCTTTTCTTTGGTGGAAGAGGCCCCAGATCATCACGGGGAGCCTTTCGTTTCTCTTCAGTAGAAAACTTTCTGATGGGCGCCATTGTTGTCAGCAGTGGAGCAAGGACGAAGAAGCAAGCAAGCAAGGAAGAGATGGGCAATGGGGGCTCCGCCCCCCTTCCCATTTATAGCAAGAGAAGGCCAACTAGCATCTCCCACAATCACAGGTAATGATGGTTTTCCTTGCATGTCGCAGGGACTAGTCAAGTCGTGCAGTTGCCGAGGCAACATGGGGAAGCGGAGACACCCACGTCCAATCAACCACCATGCGTCAATCAAGGCCCCAGGCTTTTGGGGCCTGCGGTGCTCTATGCTTGGCCCTTGGTTTCGCCGCGAAGCCAAGCCCGAGTGCACCTTGGGCTCGGGGGCTACTGTCGGTGTTCTGGGACGGGGGTCCCCAGACTTGCCTGCCTGCGTCCCACGGCATGGCTAAGCCAGCAGGCCGTACGGGCCATCTTCACCAACAAAGCATCCAAGACCCTCGCGAGGGTCCAAGCCTCGCGAGGCGGACGACGCAAGACCTCCTCTGGAGTAGCCTAGCTAGGCAGGCTCACGAGGAGCGGCGATATCAAGGCGGGGCAAACCTCACGAGGTCCTCGTGACGTGAGGCATGACGCACGACACCAGGCGGGCGCCAGCGCGCGCAGCGTCCTTGTTTCCTCTTTGGTGCTAAGGAGGCCAGCGCAGGTGAAGAGTAGCGAGGCATCGGGAAAAGGTTGCTATATTGGTGCAACGAGACCAAGACCAGGAGGACGGCAAGACGTAGGTCATCGTGGAGCCCAAGACGGCGTCACCACCAGAGCCTTTCACAGGCGAAGACCACTTTTGTCAGGATAGCTTGTACTAGCTGTCCCCCTTCAAATTTGCCCGCCGTTGTTGGCTCCCTTCCCGCTCGATATTTGAGAAGAGGACCATGGCCTATATAATTAGAGCTAGCCACCACAGTAGGTGGGCAACGAAAACAAGGCCTCAGGCATCTCATCTTAGCTTGATCCAACCTGATAGAGAGCCTACTCACAAGAACACCTCAACCTCAGGAGGCTGTTATTCCCTTTTAATGTTCATCATCATCCCTAGAGGCAATCCACCACCACCACACTAGAGTAGGGTATTACACCACAACGGTGGACCGAACCAGTATAAACCTCGTGTCTTTCTGTGTTGCGGGTTCGTCGAGTTCGTCCGCGAGATCTTAGCGAGCTCGGGCGTAGATTGGTGGGAAGGAAAGACTTCGCACGCACCCCAGTGTTCGAACCTTAAGGGTTTGCCGGAACCCCACATCCGACACGTGCGTTGCACGGGACATCACGATCTTGTGGGAGAAAAGGATGAATGAGGGAAGGCCTTATCTGCAAATGTGGAGAGGTGTGCGGGTTAATTGCCATAGTTTCGTTCCTATCCGTCAGATATAAATCGGACGGCCTATATTGCAGGACGGCAGGCCCACCATCATCACCAACTCTGTTTTTATCCCTACTCTTATAAAAAGCGTAGTCGGTGATGATCGTGTGCCTGTCATCCTGCAATATAGGCCGTCTGATCTATATCTGACGGATAGGAAGGAAACTATGGCAATTTTGCAAAAAGGTACCCACACCCCTCTCCACACTTGCAAATAAGGCCTTCCCTTGTTCATCCTTTTCTCCCACAAGATAAACTACTCATACAAATGCATCTTCATGTTCCGTGCAACGCATGGGAATCTTGCTAGTTCTTGCAAAAATCCCATGTGTGTGAGAGAGAGGGAGAGAGGAGGAGGACGGAGTGCATATGTGACAAAGACACAAAGAGTGTGTGTGCGAGAGGTATCAGCTTAAAATGAGGCGATAGTGTGTGTGTGCACGATCGAGAGGGCGTGTCTCAAGAAGGGAAGAAAAATCTACATATATACAAGGAGCAGGAGAGAGACATGTATGCGATAGTGCAAGCACGAGTGTGCGGGTGTATAAACCTATCTAGAGGCTAGTCGATAAATGTTTGTGAGAGAAATACGAGTCGGGGTGCAGAAGCGGGAGTTTTGTGTGAGAGAGAGAGAGATGGTAGTCGGGAAGGGGAGTGAAAGCAGGAGTTGTGTGTGTGTGAGAGAGAGAGAGCGGGGGAGTTTGTCTGATAGGTAAAAAATGAATAATGTCAGTATGGGATGGAGACGAAAAGGAGACCGCAACAAATGTTGTGTCTAAAGGAAAGAGAGAGAGTAATTTTAGTGGTATGATTCATATCTAGAGACATATAGGGTGTGTGAGAGAATCCCATAGAGAGAAAGATAAAGTGAAAGACGAGTGGAGACTGTGTGTGTGGTGGTGAAAAAGAAAGCTTAGGTACCTAGTCATACGAGAGAATGGTAGAGACGTGAGAGATAATGAAAACCGTGTAATGTATAATGATAGGGAGAGTGTGACACTTCTCAAGGGAGACGTCGAGAGACCATGTTTGCGAGGATAGGAGAAACATGAAGTGAGCGTGCGGGTGAGCTGGAGAAAAGAGAGTGATAGCTACATGAAGGAGCATGCATGCGAGAGAGATGGGCGTGAAAGGACTGAACATAAAAGGGATTCAAATATTTCAATTTGAGATGATGATACATGTAATCCATACTCGAACCAAAATTGATCTATCAAACTTGCATACTCATATGAATTCACGCGCATCTATGTTATTTAAAATGTAGATTTTACCGATCCATACATTTTAGTAGAACATAATTTGGTTTAATTTTTTGAATTCAACCTTATGATTTTGAGATCATTGTATTTGTAAATAATATTATACATATAAAGGAGCAGAATTATTTGTTGTGCTTTTGAAAGTATATAAAAAATGATGTACATAGAATTTTATTGCAATCGAAAATGGATCCCGCCCGAAAAAAATAGAATACAAACGGGATTCGAATTGAGTTGGCACGGTAAACATGCACTCTGCAAAATTTGAACGAAGCGGGGAAAGTCGCAGTAACCGCCCGAAACCAAAATCTGCGAGATGGAAATTACTATTGCCTATCCCTGCCACGCAAAGCCTATCTGCTCGATTTCTATAGTTTTCGATAGGGGTTGGTTTGTAATTTCACTCAAACGTGACATAACCGCCTCTCACCCGGATTCATTCACGATGGGCGCCAAAACACAGTGTGTCCTCGGCCGAAATCGTCTCCCTCCCCGATTCATACACGGTGGGCGCCAAAAACAAACTCTCATCCGCAAATATTTGGTGTATGCGAGATTACCGTCCTATCCCCAACTAACTAATATTGTTGTCATGTAGAAAATTTGAAACGGGGGCTAACTTTGTAAATTTCCTCACATTTTAGACAAGCGTGCCCTGAAGACAAGGTTCCCCCTTCCTCTCCACCTCCATTTCCCCATTCGTACTCCGTGGGCGCCAAAACACCCTCTCCTCCCCAGCCTCCTCCGTCCGCCACCCCATCCACCACCGTCCGCCTCCACCATGCCGGAGCTGATACCCCGACGCCGCCGTCCATTACAAGAGATCGACCTCTCTCATCCACGGCTTCGGACTGGGATCCTTGCATCCCGTCCTCTCGCTTCATCCCCGCCTTCGTCCACCTTGTCGGCGCCGCTCCCACGACCATCTCGTCCACCACGCCCTGCGGCCACCGTCTACCCTCCTAGATCTGCTTCCACGCCGCCGACAGCCATCGCTACCGCAGCATCGTCAAATTCTCAGCAGATGCATACACGGCGCCGCACCAGAGGTGGTACTCTTTCATATCTACTCAACTTATTTATCGCAGCAAGAAAATAGATCGCCACTACTTTACTCTGATTTCTTGTCCATCACTTACTTGCTAGTTGAAAGGAAACATTGGTTGCGAAGTTGCCTTTGTCCGGTTTGCACCTTCAGATCCGCCATGGCACGCTCAACACTATACTCCCAATGCTTATGGTTTTCCACTTTTATATTCACACTAGTTAAATCATAGTAGACTAAATTTCAAAATTGGGCAATCAATTTTTCAGAGCTCCCAGAGTTCACCGGTGTGAACGAAGGGGCTCGGGTGGGGACTTTGGTTGTGGGTGCCAGTGGTGGGGCCTCGCCAAACAAAGAAAACTCCACGCGGGTGGGAACGGGGGTGGGGGTGGCAGAGGCCAGAGGCGGTGGGGGCCGGTGGTCCGGCCGGAGGCCCGTGCGGTGTTCTATATGGGAAGAATCAGAGACGAGGAAGAAGAAGGGTTAGGAGACGTAGGATCTTCATCCAACCGGCTGAAATGGTCGACTGGCCCAAATGACAAAAGGCACGCGACTTGCATGCAGACATGCCTTTATATTCAGTACCATCATCGTACCTGCTTAGCACTACTCCTGAATCCATCAAGCTAAACAACGTGCCACTCATAATTCCAAACTTGTTGCTCAAGTACGAATCTGATATGATGCTGATATTACTAAAATAGATAACATTTAATTGGTCAGCTAATGTTCCTACTTTACTTTTGAAAAAGCATGTGCACCACATATAGAGAGACAGCACGGAGTTGCTTTCTTAATGCGCTCTGGTTCATCATGTGTGGGCACTGCGCAATGAGCATTTTATTATCAAAAATCTGCTTGCTCTTCTTTAGCATGTTCCTCTTCCATTCTTCTTTAATAAGTACTCTCTCTATTCCTACATATAAGTCTTTGTGTAGATTCCACCATGGACTACATATGGAGCAAAATGAGTGAATCTACACTCTAAAATGTATCTGGATACATCTGTATGTGATCCATAGTGGAAATCTCTACCAAGACTTATATTTTGGAACGGAGGGAGTATGATAGTAGTATAGTATGTTCCTTGTAGTGAAGATGAGCAGGGACATTTGCAGTGTAGAGGTCTACACGGTCGGTTGGTATGGACACTTTGAACTCTTCAGGCCTCTTTGATTCTTAGGATTTTGTAAACATGGGAATAGGATTTGTAGTGGCCTGCCCACTTCAATCCTATAAGAATAGTAAGGAAATGTGGGGAGCTGTGTCGCCTTTGAGAGTTACACTGATATTAGTAGTATCGCACCTTCAGTTGAAGAGAGCTAGTATCCCAAGCCTTTCTAGCCGTACCGGCAATACTAGCACATATATTCCAGCAAGTTCAACTTTGCTGATTTTACTCTAATGCTTACAGTTTTCCCATTATATCTACACTATGATCTGTGTAGCGGCTTTGTGTCGCACTAGTAGCAGTCCACTCTTGAAGCTAAACAACACAATGACTTACAAAATTGGCACCAAGGCATTGAGTGCCATTCGGGATGCAATGAAACTCATACGCTCCCCACCTGTTGATTCTTGTTCAGAATATGATCCTAATGACTAATCTAACCTCGAGGAGTCAAAGGCAGATGGCCTGTCCTGTTCACCCATCAAGGTGCCTGTTCTAATTTGGCAAGGTTTTATTGATTTCGCGTGTCTTGCATATGTTTCCTTGCATTTCTTCTACTTTGTTGCACTGCCATCTGCTTAGTTTACTCATCATATATGTTGAGATGCCATGCCCATCTATTATCAATACATTTTCCATCTGTCATCATACCATGTTTTTCTACTCAAATGTTGTTCTTATGCATCAGACATCAAAAAGGAAGAGGGTGATTGCCGAACCTGAAGGAGCACCAGCAAAGTCCTTGAAAAACGTGGTTGTGCCGGAGAAATCAGACAGCACCCCACTTATATTGGATATACAACCAGTGACACAAAACATAGGACCAACTCCAGCAGACTGTACCCATACTTCACTGGCCACACCACTAGCCGCACCACACAGGACCTACACTCTAGCAAAAGGTATGCCGAATTCAGTTGCCATAGCACTAGCCGTACCACAGAAAAATCCCACTCCACCAAAAAGTACAGCAAGTCCACCGGCCGAAGACCTATCCCAACTGCAGAGACGACCAATTCCTGCAGATTGGAACCCCATTCCAGTTAAGTTTGAAAGACAAAGCTTTTAATGTTGTTAGGGACTACGTGCATATATTCCCATCATGGGAAGATTATAGTGAAGACAAACACCATTTTCACATCTTCATGTCCCACTTACGTGTAAGTGCTATTATTCATGGTGATTATTTTCCTGTTTTCTGCTGATTGAACACATCAATGATTTACATTACATTGTTGTAAGTAGGTGAGGGTCAATCTGGATAGTCATGAAGAGCAAAGCTTGCTTGCGCTTTTCAAGGAAGCATTGCAGCAGTATTGGTGTTACCTGAGGAAATCACACTTTGATGGCAAGTCTATAAACGAATTTCTGGTGAAGTCTCATGTGCTAAATTTAGAAGACATTGAATGGAAAAACCTTGTTATGCACTGGTCTCGTTCCGAGGATGAGGTACTGTCTATGATATCACATGACAATTTGAAATTCTAATTTTCCGCATGTGCCTTACTAATCTTTTTTGCAGGAAATCTGCTCAAAAAATAATTCCGGTTTGAAAAGAACGACAGGATATCGCAAATATGCTGCCCGCTGCTTTGCTCTTGTTTGTACCTGTTGTCCTATTATGTGAAAGCAGTATGCATGATAGCTTGCTTATCAATTGTTCGCTCCAAATAATCTGATCTATATGAATGGTGACATTAGTGTAGAATATATCCAGTGCCAATGAAATTTTTTAGCTCTGCATTGTTCTTGTAAGTACCTGTTGTCCTTTATCAGTGTACTTATCTTGACAGGTACTTGTTCATGTGCCATCACTCTGCAGCTTATTTTCCTTTGCCCTCCATTTTCTACACATAAGATCTATATTTACTCTTACCATAAGGTTGGATAACACAGATGGTATTGAAGAAGTTTAGCTCTGCATTGCTCTTGGTTGTACCTTTGGCATGTATCACTGTACTTACATTTATAGCTACTTGGTTATGTAGCATCACTCTTCATCTTATCTTAAATATTCTCCATTTTTTCTTATATTTTCACATCTATATTTACTCTTAACAAAATGTAGAATAAAGGCAATGCTTATGACGAAGATTCTGTGCTAAACTTCTTGAATTGCCCCCCCCCCATCAGCATGGACAAGGGCTTTATAGAGCCTGCCTTCACCAATAATGTAAGTTTGTCCTTCTCAAGCCTTCAAACTTTGTTGTGTATATTTCGTTAGGCATGACTGCAACAGCTGTTTATTTTTGGTGTTTGCATTAAATTGCATGTTTAAAGTTTATTATGTAGTTCATAAACAAAAGTTTGTCCTTCTCAATTTAAGTTTTCAGTTGTACAACCAAGTTCCTTCTTCATACCATGTAAATTAAACTATACAGAGCAAGTGATGTTATTTTGCACTGCATGTATGCTTCTGTTCTTGATCCGTAATCCAGTGGTGTGGTGAACCTACCCACTACAGCACAATGTCATATTCTGCAATGTCTTAACTATGAACAATGTCATATCATTCTACTATTATTTAAATTGTCTCTTTATTTGCCAATCTGAAATGGGACAAATTGACAGCACACTAACCATTGATACTTATGAGTTCTTGATCTGTAATCGAGTGGTGTCGTGAGGCTGCCAACTCCTTCACAATGTCATTTCCTGCCATGTCTTGACCTGAACAATACCATATTGTGTTAATGCAATTTTAAACTGTGTCACTTTATTGGTCAGTAAGAAATGTGACGAATTGTCAGCACTGATACTTCTATGTGCAAAACCTGCCATCTGTCTGCTTTTTTATCTTTTAGAGTGAGGAGGATATAAGTGTTAAACAAGTGCAGTCTCATCAGCTTGCTCAGCTGCTTGCGCAGCAGCTCCCCAGCAGGGCTAACCTTTCTTGAACTCTATTGAAGTGTTGTCGGTTTTGTATATTATTTTGTCGGCGTGTTTAGTTGTAGTGGTGGCGATCTTTGATGCCCCGTGTATGTAATCAGTTGTCTGCTTGTGCTTTATTATCATAGTGGCGAACTTTGATGCCCAGTGGATGTAATATGCCATAATTTCTTTATTGTATACTCTAGGTTTTTCTTATTCACGATGTTGCAATTATTTTACTGTATATATATCCTATCTTTGCAGTAAACCGGCCAAACCGTAAAATTATGGTATATAATTGGGCCGCCATGCAATCACGATGTCTGATCCACATCATGGGCCCCGTCATCTTGGTCCGTTAGAAGGCCTAAATGTAAACTGGCCCACTAGTAGATTCGGGCCTTTAATAGGCCGAGTAAACCGCTGGCCCTCTTTTCGCAAGAAAACTCAATGGGCTTTCAGGAGGCTGAGCAGTAGGTTAGGCCTGAAACGTGTTGAGTAGCTCATGGGCCGGCAGTAGGCCGAAATGGCCCCCATCCCATGATTGTGCTAATCAAATCACGAGCTTTTAACAGTTCAAAATTGTCTCGGTCCTTGTTTGGCCCAATCAGATTATCGGCTGCGAGCAGGCCGGATGCAAAACGGGCCGTAGTTAGGCCCAACTATATGACGGGCTTTTAACAGGCCTAATAGGCCGAAAATAATATCAAGCCAAATTACTAAATGGGCCTTTAGAAAGTGGGCCCAAAAGCATAGCATGCAGTTGACGGGCCGAATCTGATATGGGCCATAATTTAGCCCAAAGCCTCTTAAAGGGCCAGACCTGATCTGGGCCATAATTTGGCGCAAAACATGGTAGGCTTTTAATGGGTCAGATCTCATATGGACCATTGTTAGGCCGGAACGTGGCAGGCCATTAATGGACTGGATCAAATATGGGACGACATTTGGCCCAAAACATGGCAGCCAGTTAATGGGTCGGCCTACTAGGGTCCTCAAAATCTTGTGGGCCTATAGTTGGGCCGGCCCATTAATGTCGGCAAAATCTCGTGGGCCTTTAGCTGGGCCAGCCCATTATGGTCCACAAAAATCTTGTGGGCCTTCACCTGGGACGACCCATTATGGCCCGCAAAAATCTTGTGGGCCTTTACCTGGGCCGGCCCATTATGGCCCGCAAAATCTTGTGGGCCTTTAGCTGGGCTGGCCCATTATGGTCCGCAAAATCTCATGGACCTTTAGCTGGGCCGGCCCATTATGGTCCGCAAAATCTTGTGGGCCTTTAGTTGGGCCAGCTCATTTAAACTTTATGGGCCACTTTTGGGTCGGTCCATGTGTCAACATATTATAGGTGCATCTCGCCCATTGGATGAGTGACACCTGTGCCAACTCGGAGCTGACACGTGTTTCCGTCAGCCAATCAGAATATTACACGTGGAAAATCCCCATTAGTCCTGGCTGTTAATGGGTTATCGGATCCAAAACCGGACCCGATAGCTTAACGGCGCTTCGTTATGGTGGATGCCACGTGTCGGTCACCCTTGACGAAAGCACTTCTGTGACGCGAGATTTATCGTCGTGGAAGTGGACACTTCCGTGATGATAATTTTGGTAATGTCATGTAACACTTCTACGACAGCACAGGTATGACTATCTTGATTCTGTCATAAAATTGTCATGGATGTACATGCATGACAGAAAACGTGACCTACTGTGACAAACACGTATCATCACGGAAGTGTATTTTTTTGTAGTGCATGGCATGGCATCATGATACTATGTTGAATATAAACTACTGGCCATATCCAATGCACACATAGCATGTTAACTTTATGCAACCATCTTCTGTTCTACCATGGTTCTTTAAATGTAAATATATAACTCATGTGATGCAACCGAACTTGTGATTTGAGTCCTTCGGACTCTCTTACCAACGGGTTGCCTCGCAACCGAACGGTGATCACTCAGGATCACAAACGGAACCATACTCGGTTCAACGGGTTACCTTGTAACCAAACGGTGATCACTCACGGATCACAAATGGAACCACACTTGGTTCAACACTCACTGAGACCTCGTCTCGTGATCATATCAACACATCATCGTGATCACTCACAACTGTCTCATAGTCCAAGTCACCACATTATTTGTTACACATTATTCATCAAATTAATTATTTCAGGTTTATCTTCCATTTCCACCAAGACCTGATAGTGTGACCTACTACGAACTGTGTGTCTATCGATAGACTTTATAAACATTCTGCAGAGGTAGCGCATTATACCCACACCAAAGAACCCATGGCCTTGCATTCCCATTCGGGTGGACCAACGGCGTTCCGACAAAACCGACCTACTGCCATGACACTCTCCCGGCCACTTCGACCAACACACCTTTTTGGGTTCAGTCCTGTTTGGCCCCGTGCCTACCAAAGACACCAACGGCCACCGTCGTGGCAAAACAATAAACGGTTCAAAATGGGGACATGAGCTCAAAACCAAACCAGGGCACACAAGGCATATGTCCGCCTACCTGATCAGGGCAGCGCGCCCGTAACCTTCCCTCGATGGAGGTACCAGCGAGAAGCCTGCCAATAGATCGCATTAACGCCTTCCCAAAAAAGGCAAAATGTGGCTGCATTGAAGAAGTTCGATTTGGTGGCAATATGACTCGATCCCATCGATGACGGAGGAGGTTTGTTATTATTAAGTCATTTTATTATGTTCTCCATCATCATGCACATCTTTAATATGAATGCAACAATGAGCATGCATCATGCAAATGCTTTAATACAATACCAAGCTTCTCAAGTGAACAACTATAGCATAAAGAACATGACAATACCAAGTACTAGCATATCAACGGTGTATTACAATCATCATAACATTTTATAACAATGACATGGAAATAAAGTAGAGTAGTGACATGGCATTATCAACAACAACATACTAATTAGCATGGCAAAAGATATCATGAAAATACAAGCATGCATGATAAGCATAATGGAATAACTGCAGATGAAAACGATAAGAAACAACTGCAACTACACCCACACAAGGTGCAAGCACAGTCAACATGCAAGTTCGGGGCTCATGATAAGAGGTTGGCTTGCCTGGGGGTCGACAAATACTTCGGGAAGAAGTGGGAAACGATCGCGGAAAGATTTGCCGGAAACAATTCCCTCTCGAGCAAGGGCAAGGGCAAAATGGTCATTTTCAAAATGTGCAAACATTATGAAAATGGTTCCATCAAAAAGAGCTCGGCAAATAGAGAACATGAGTGCTGGAATCACCTCAATCGGAGTTGTGGTTGAAAAGATACGGCTGGTTGAATGACAGGGACTAATCTGTGAAATACATATTTACAAAGAGGCCCTTGTCAGTTAAAACAGAAAGCGCACTAAAGAGAATACGTTTTCAGATAAATAAAAGTGTATTACTAACCGAAGGCGACACAGAGTATGTTTTTAGAAAACGAAAACGTATTTATGTTTGAAGGCACGACGAAGTACGCTTTCGAAAGACGGAAGCGCATCCGACCAAGGGCGTCTCCCCTTACGCCAGGTCAGCAAGCCAGGTCAACCCCTGAGTGGATGACTTGCAGGGCCCGCACGGAGGTGGGCCTGCCCGGTTAGTCTTCTTATTCCTCCCGCGTGGTGCTCGCCTGGCTGAGGGAGCAGGCTCGCCCCGACAGTGACCGCCAGCGCATCCGGCCACCATAGGAGACGGGTGACCTACCGATCTTCTCAGGAGGAAGAGGCGCATTTAATAGTGGTAGCCACTACCGCCAAGGAGCACCAGAGAAGAGGCTGCAGGGCCCGCGGCAGAGAGGAGCTTCGGCCACTGGTGGATAGGGTGCTCCGATGAGGGAAATGGAGGGTCGACGGGTCGAGAAGGGTCGCCGGAGAGTGGCGTGTCCCGTGAAGGGCTAGGATGGGGCAGGGGATGGCTGGAGAGAGGGGTTGGCCGCGGAGGCCATGGGCTAACTCCGGCTAAATTGCCGGGCTCCGGTAAGGGATTCGGCCAGGCACGGGCACTGGGGTGGTCTGGAGGGAGTGGGGAGAAGGTTGGGAGGGCTAGCTCGCTCGGGGAGGGCTCGGGCTAGCTATTTATAGCCGAGTGAGGAGCAGCCGCGCCGGGCTCCACCGAGCAAGTCTGGCCAAAGCTCTGCCGGCTGCAGCAGTCACGGGGGGGCACGGGAAGTCGACGAGGGGGAAGCAGACGAGCGCTAGAGGCTCACGGAGACGAGCAGGGCTCGCGGACGAGAGGAGGAACATGACACCGGGGAGGAAGGCGATGGTGCATAGGAGCGCACTGTGCGGCCATTGGAACGACTCACCGGGGAAGAAAACAGAGGGGGGCAGAGGTCCAGAGGGAATACGATGTCGAGGGGCAACTATGGGGCATTAATGGCGAGGCCAGAGCCAGTCGGAGCAGCGCTGCCGACGAGAACAGTGGCTAGACCATCGTTTTGGGCTGGTTACACTCGTGGTCACCACGGAGTTTTTACTGATGCCATCTCATGTCTACCACGTAGTCCGTTGAAGATAGAGTGTTACTACGGTAAAGAAACGGGCAGAGACAAATGGAGGTGAGTAAACTAAGTTCCACAAGTTTGCTGTAGCAAACTTGGCCACATCCTAGAGAGGTTAAAAGGTAAACTTGATGTCTGGTAGGCTTAGGGTAGCAAGGACTACCGTCCTGGGAATTATGAGGTGATTTGGACAACTATTTAACATAGTTGTTGTTCAACTGCCAAATCTGGCCCAGAAGCCAAATCATGAAGAAGCACTCACTAGGAGTGTTGGATTGGGCTAAAACTTCGCAAAGCTTGATGATTTGGACATACAATGATGCTATAAAACGTTCATACCAAATGGACTTGCCAAAATGATACTTGTTTCACAAACATCTCACCTGTCCAGAAACATGAGAAAAATCCTTAGGGCAAATGGCTAACTGAAATGAGCCAAAATTTTATGGAGATGGATCATATGGATAGGAGAAGGCCTGGGAACATTTGCAGACATAATGGAGCAAGATAAAATATACTTGCTTCACAAACTAAAAAATTTGACAGAAACCAAGAATTGCTCCTGTGCTCATATAGTTCAATTAAATGAACTAAATTTAGGTGGAGGCTAATTATTTAGGATACTTGAGGAGGTGGCAAAGTTTCATCCCATTTGGAAACTCTATGAAGGTACTTCCTTCACAAAGTTGCAATCTGGTCAGAAACTTTGAAAAATTACACAGGAAGCTAGGAGGAAAGGATTCAGCTCATATTTGGTATCCATGGGTTATTTATCCAGGTTAATCACCCTGCCAAATTTCAACTCAATTGGAATTAGGAATAAAGCACTTCCTTTCCAAACTTTCAGAGAAGGCAGAAACTTGCATTGGATCATGTGCCCAATTTTTGATCTGTCGAACATGAAATAAGAATGGAACTAGTGATTATATAGAAAGGACAAGCTCCACAATTTATGTGGGAATTTTCTCTGCTATAAAAATAGTAGTTCCCTTAGAAAGCGGTATAAATGCAATATTGTCATAAAATAGGAAAAGGCAATTTTCCTTATTTAAATGTGGCCAATATTGTTGCCAGAGTTAGGATTAGACATAAATATCATCTCCACCAATTTTCATGAATTTAGGAGATGGCGAGCTATGCCTTTGGATTTTATTCCTCAAAAAGACAAGAAAAGGAATAAATCACAAATGAAAAATAGTGCATTGGACTTAGCAATATTTTTGCATATCTAGGGTTAGGAGGATAGGAGGGTCTCTGGGAACAAATAGGATGATCAACAGATCAAGGAAAATGATGGCTCCTTTGTAAGCACAAAGGAAACATTCAAATTCCAAAAAAATGGAATTAGGGTTTGAGAGAGTTGGGATGATGCAAATGTGGTCTTTCCCACTGACAAACACATGAGCAAGGTTTTGAAAGGTTGGGAATGGCAAGAATTCTCAGGGTCATCCGGCAAACTCAGGAGAAAATTTTAAAAATGATTGCCAGGAAGGAATAACAACACAAAAATTGATAACCCAATTTTGGGGCTGTTACAACTCTTCCCCCCTTAAAAAGAATCTTGCCCTCGAGATTCCTAGGGTTACAACAACAATGAAAAGACAACCTCTCCGGGGAAAAACCTCTGGGTTAATTTTAACCCTTTGGTCAGATACAGACGTGTTGGGATACCGATAATTGGTACACCCAGAGAGAGATATGAGCAAAACAGGGTTCCCTCCACGGTTAGGGGCACTCGAGATCAGGCTCCCGAAAGAAATGCTGGATGCACCCCAATGAACAGTGGTTTCACCTGCTGACACATGGGTCCAGGGCCCACCGGCAGCCTCCTTCTTCTACCTCTGGTTTGTTGCTTCTCCTACGATACTGCTCTGCATGCGGCTTGGCGTAGCCCACACCTAGCTCCTAGGGCGATGAGGACCCTAGTGTCGTAGTGCGTGGCGTGCACGGCACTGGTGCAGCGAGCACTCACATCGCAGGCCAGCACCTTGTCGGCACTGCTCGCGGATTCGCCTCCTGGACGCCGGTGATCGAGCGACGAGCGGTTCTCCTGGACCTCGCTCAACCATACACCGGGGTTGGGCTATAAAAGACGGCAGCGTGGCTCTCCTCCAACACCAACACAATGCCGCTCTACTACCTCTTTGGTTTGAGCGAGATCGAGTCGAGCTCATTCGGAGAGGAGGTGTTCTTGGTGGTGATGTGGTTGTTCCTCGCGGCGCTGCTGGGCACGCTGATCGGCTCATCGATCCTCTTGCTGATACTCATCAGGAATGATAGTGGTTGGGCCAACGCGCGGCTGGGTGCGGTGGCTCGAGATGCGGGAGAAGATGGTGCGCTGCGTGGTCCTCCGCCACGTTTGATCCTCCGTCACTTTGCGTCGGCGAAGTAATTGCGTGTTGCGGTGGAGCGGGGTGGCAACTTGCCTGCGCCATGCAAGGCAGAGACGATGGTGGTGGTGGGGTCCAGATGCAGGTGAGGTGGCAGCGCCAGCTCAGAATCACATTGGGGTACGAGGGAAAATTTCCTGGATTGCTCCACGAAAAACAAGGTGTCGAGGTAGAATTCAGAGTTGAAATATGTATTGTGGTAGATGTACTGGATCGAGTGAAATAAAGTTGGCAGTGTTCCTCCGGAAATGAAATCGGGAAAAAGAATTAGAGGTGAGGAATTGCCGGACGGAAATGCCTCAACGAGGCTCTGGAATTGAAAATCCGGCACATGGGGTATGCACAGAGAGAGAGGGATAAGTGACTTTGCATTCCCTCGAGTACTGCCCGAATGTACTCGTGGGTGAACCAGGTATGTGTGCAGTATGAAATATGATCTAAACTAATAAACAGACAAATGCAACAAATAAGTAAAATAAAAACACATTAGACAAATCATACTAAAGTGTTTTAATGCTAGTGGGTATATGTAATCCTGGTATTCATCCACCTACACCAGCGCGCATTTTATTATGGACTCGGAACGAGTCAATGTTATTTTTAGTGTACGTGTCGTACTGATTAAAATCTTGTTAACAACACAGTGTCAACTCGGTCAAGCATTTCTTCTTGACGGGGAGACAAGCAAAAACATCACAAAAACCAAAAGCAAGAAAGCATACATAAACACATCATACGGGTTACAAACAGTGCTAGCATACAACAAAGCATGAAAGCGCTACGCGCTAAAAGAAACAACTCATTCCCGGAGACATAGTTATATCCTCATATCGAGGATGGACAGACTAACTGATCTATTCACAGAATCACCTCACTACCTGATAGAGGTCATGCTGAGGACTGGCCTTGTTGGGGCTCTCCTGGAGGACGAAGACTGAGCCAATCTCCATCTTCATCGTCCGACAGCACTATGGGTTGGGATTCGACTACTAGGGGTGTGGCTGATATTGATCCAAGCAACTGCTGCTGGTGGATTTGGTAGAGAGCCTTGTCGAGGGTGATGATGTTTGGTTGAGGCCACAACACAGGCTGAGAGGGTAGCACTGGCTCGGATGGCGTTCGGTGAACATCTTGAGATGCGAATTTACGAGCCTCACGATAAGCTTCCTTGACAACTCGTACCGCATTGTTGTCCAGGGTTCTAAATTTGGCAAGCATCTTTGAAATCATCATCCCCTAGGCACTGATATATTGCACCAGGCAAGCAATTGCGGGGTCATCTCCTTGGATAGTGGGAGAAGGCTGAATTCCTGCTTCTGCCACAATGGGGAAAAAGCAGAACTTCCGCCTTTGTGCCACTTGCGGAAACTTGGTTCGGAGGTATAGGATAGCCTCCACAGCAGCGGCTTGAATGGCTAAATCAGCGGTAGGCATGACTCTACCCTGAAAAACCAAAGGCTGGCTATCTACTACAGGACCAGGGCCGATGTGCACTCTTGCATCATAGCAATGAAGGTGAGGGACGGGTGTCGACTGGAACACCAGGTAATCGGGGCTAGCATTACAGCCAAAGGCTTTGGTGAGCATCTCAGCAAGAAGGGGTGGAGAACCAGGGTGGTTGACGGCAAAGGTGCGGGTATAAAACTTGGGACCTTTGAGGGTGCTAGCCATGGATGGAGTGTTACTAGCGAGGCTTCTTTGCAGGGACATGGCCGATGGAGGAGTGAGCGACACGGCTAGCGGAAAGGGGTTTTTTATAGGCAGCTATGCAGGACATGCCCGCATGGTGTGGCCCCTTTCCCTTAATTACTAAACAGGGCATGATATAGATCAACTAAGCATGAACAACATCATAACATCTACTAACATGGCAATAAATGGCATATCAAAACATGCTTCTAACATGGCAATAGCAAAACATAGCATATCATCTCAATCATGGCATAATGTAACATATCAATCCAAGCATGGCATGGCATCATGAAACTATGTTGAATATAAACTACCGGCCCTATCCAATGTAGACATGGCATGTTAACTTTATGCAACCATCTTCTGTTCTACCATGGTTCCTTAAATGCGAACATATTACTCATGCGATGCAACTGAACTTGTGATTTGAGTCCTTCGAACTCTCTTACCAATGGGTTGCCTCGCAACCGAACGGTGATCACTCACCGATCACAAACGGAACCATACTCGGTTCAACGGGTTACCTTGTAACCAAACGATGATCACTCACAGATCACAAACAGAACCACACTTGGTTCAACACTCACCGAGACCTCGTCTCATGATCATATCAACACATCATCATGATTACTCACGACTGTCTCATAGTCCAAGTCACCACATTATTTGTTACACATTATTCATCAACTTAATTTTTTTAGGTTTATCCTCCATTTTGACCAAGACCCGATAGTGTGACCTACTACGAATGGTGCGGCTATCGACACTACAAAAAAATACACTTCCGTGATGATATGTGTTTGTCACAGTAGGTCACGTTTTCTATCATGCATGTACATCCATGACAATTTTATGACAGAATCAAGATA
The DNA here is from genome assembly GCF_002162155.2 of Triticum dicoccoides. Taxonomy (NCBI): domain Eukaryota; kingdom Viridiplantae; phylum Streptophyta; class Magnoliopsida; order Poales; family Poaceae; genus Triticum; species Triticum dicoccoides. The sequence continues at coordinate 425,352,835 of NC_041380.1, forward strand.
GTCATACCTGTGTTGTCGTAGAAGTGTTACATGACATTACCAAAATTATCATCACGGAAGTGTCCACTTCCATGGCGATAAATCGCGCATCACAGAAGTGCTTTCGTCAAGGGTGACCGACACGTGGCATCCACCGTAACGGAACGCCATTAAGGTATCAGGTCCAGTTTTGGATCCGATAACCAGTTAACAGCCCGGACCAATGGGGATTTTCCACGTGTAAAATTCTGATTGGCTGACGGAACATGTGTCAGCTCCGCGTTGGCACAGGTGTCACTCATCCAATGGGTGAGATGTGCCTATGATATGTTGACACGTGGACCGGCTCAAAAGTGGCCCATAAAGTTCAAATGGGTCGGCCCAACTAAAGGCCCGCAAGATTTTGGGGACCATGGGCTGGCCCAGCTAAAGGCCCATGAGATTTTGTAGACCATAATGGGTTGGCCCAGATAAAGGCCCACAAGATTTTGCGGGCCATAATGGGCCAGCCTGGGTCAAGGCCCACAAAAATTTTGCGGGCCATAAAGGGTCGTCCTAGGTGAATGTCCACAAGATTTTTGTGGACCATAATGGGCAGGCCCAGCTAAAGGCCCACGAGATTTCGCCGACATTAATGGGCCGGCCCAGCTGTAGGCCCACAAGATTTTGAGGACCCTGGTAGGCCGGCCCATTAATTGGCTGCCATGTTTTGGGCCAAATGTCGGCCCATATTTGATCTGGCCCATTAATGGCCTGCCACGTTCCGGGCCTAAAAATAGCCCATATGAGATCCAGCCCGTTAAAAGCCTACCACGTTCTAGGCCAAATTACGGCCTAGATCAGGTCCGTCCCTTTAAGAGGCTTTGGGCTAAATTATGGCCCATATCAGATTCGGCCCTTCAACTGGACGCTATGCTTTGGGGCCCACTTGGTAAAGGCCCATTTAGTAATTCGGACTGATATTAGTTTCGGCATGTTAAGGGCCCGTTTAACATTTCGGCCCTATATTAATTTCGGCCTGTTAAAAGCCCGTCATATAGTTGGGCCTAACTACGGCCCGTTTTGCATCCGGCCTGCTCGCAGTCAATAATCTGATTGGGCCAAACAAGGATCAAGACAATTTTGTCCTATTAAAAGCCCGTGATTTGATTATGCAATTTCGAGCTGCTGCCGGCCGGTGAACTATTCAGCACGTTTCAGACCCAACCTACTTCTCAGCCTCCTAAAAGCCCATTGAGTTTTCTTGCGAAAAGAGGGTCAGCGGTTTACTCGGCCTATTAAAGGCCCGAATCTACTAGTGGGACAGTTTACATTTAGGCCTTCTAACGGACCAAGATGACGTGGCCCATGATGCGGATCATACATCGTGATTGCATGACGGCCCGATTATGTACCGTAATTTTACGGTTTGGCCGGTTTATTGCAAAGACAGGATATATATATACAGTAAAATAACTGCAGCATCGTGAATAAGAAAAAACCTAGACTATACAATAAAGAAATTACAGCATATTACATCCACTAGGTATCAAAGTTCGCCGCTATGATAATAAAGCATAAGGAAACAATAGATTACATACACGGGGCATCAAAGATTGCCACCAGTGCAACTAAACACGCTGACAACATAATATACAAAACTGATAGCACTTCAATTGAGTTCAAGAAAGGTTAGCCCTGCTGGGGAGCTGCAGCGCAAGTAGCTGAGCAAGCTGATGAGACTACGCTTGTTTAACACTTATATCCTCCTCACTCTGAAAGATAAACAAGCAGACAGATGACAGGTTTTGCACATAAAAGTATCAGTGCTGACAATTCATCACATTTCTTACTGACCAATAAAGTGACATAGTTTAAAATTGCATTAACACAATATAGTATTGCTCAGGTCAAGACATGGCAGGAAATGACATTGTGAAGGAGTTGGCAGCTTCATGACACCACTCGATTATAGATCAAGAACTCATAAGTGTCAATGGTTAGTGTGCTGTCAATTTATCCCATTTCAGATTGGCAAATGAAGAGATAGTTTAAATAATAGTAGAATGATATGACATTGTTCATAGTTAAGACATTGCATAATATGACATTGTGTTGTAGTGTGTAGGTTCACCACACCACTGGATTACGGATCAAGAACAGAAGCATACATGCAGTGCAAAAGAACATCACTTGCTCTGTATAGTTTAATTTACATGGTATGAAGAAGGAACTTGGTTGTACAACTGAAAACTTAAATTGAGAAGGATAAACTTTTGTTTATTAACTACATAATAAACTTTAAACATGCAATTTAATGCAAACACCAAAAATAAACCGCTGTTGCAGTCATGCCTAACCAAATATACACAACAAAGTTTGAAGGCTTGAGAAGGACAAACTTACATTATTGGTGAAGGCAGGCTCTATAAAGCCCTTGTCCATGCCGATGGGGGGGCAATTCAAGAAGTTTACCACAGAGTCTTCTTCATAAGCATTGCCTTTATTCTACATTTTGTTAAGAGAAAATATAGATGTGAAAATACAATAAAAATGGAGAATATTTAAGATAAGATGAAGAGTGATGCTACATAACCAAGTAGGTATAAATGTAAGTACAACGATATAGGCAAAAGGTACAGCCAAGAGCAATGCAGAGCTAAACTTATTCAGTACCATTGGTGTTATCCAACCTTATGGTAAGAGTAAATATAGATCTCATGTGTAGAAAATGGAGGGCAAAGGAAAATAAGCTGCAGAGTGATGGTACATGAACAACTACCTGTCAATATAAGTACACTGATAAAGGACAACAGGTACTTACAAGAACAACGCAGAGCTAAAAAAATTCATTGGCATTGGATATATTCTACACTAATGTAACCATTCATACAGATCAGATAATTTGGAGCAAACAATTGATAAGCAAGCTATCATGCATACTGTTTTCACATAATGAACTAGGTATGTATGCAAGTAGAGTGATACAGGACAACAGGTACTAACAAGAGCAAAGCAGCGGGCAGCATATTTGCGATATCATGTCGTTCTTTTCAAACCGAAATTCTTTTTCAAGTAGATTTCCTGTAAAAAAGATCTGTAAGGCACATGCAAAAAAGTAGAAGTTGAAATTGTCAGGTGACATCATAGACAGTACCTCATCCTCAGAACGAGACCAGTGCATAACAAGGTTTTTCCATTCAATGTCTTCTAAATTTAGCATAGGAGACTTCACCAGAAATTCATTTATAGACTTGCCATCAAAGTGTGATTTCCTTAAGTAACACCAATATTGCTGCAATGCTTCCTTGAAAAGCGCAAGCAAGCTTTGCTCGTCATGACTATCCAGATTGACCCTCGCCTACTTACAACAATGTAATGTAAATCATTGATGTGTTCAATCAGTAGAAAACAGGAAAATAATCACCATGAATAATAGCACTTACACGTAAGTGGGACAGGAAGATGTGAAAATAGTGTTTGTCTTCACTATAATCTTCCCATGATGGGAATATATGCACGTAGTCCCTAACAACATTGAAAGCACTGTCTTTTAAACTGGGAATAACTGGAATGGGGTTCCAATATGCAGGAATTGGCCGTCTCTGTAGTTGGGATAGGTCTTCGGCCAGTGGACTTGCTATACTTTTTGCTGGAGTGGGATTTTTCTGTGGTACGGCTGGTGCTATGGAAACTGAAATCAGCATACCTTTTGCTGGAGTGCAGGTCCTATGTGGTGCGGCTAGTGGTGTGGCCAGTGAAGTATGGGTACAGTCTACTGGAGTTGGTCCTACGTTTTGTGTCACTGGTTGTACATCCAATATAAGTAGGGTGTTGTCTGATTTCTCTGACACAACCACATTTTTCAAGGACTCTGCTGGTGCTCCTTCAGGTTCGGCAATCACCCTCTTCCTTTTTGATGTTTGATGCACAAGAACAACATTTCAGTAGAAAAACATGGTATGATGACAGATGAAAAATGTATTGATAATGGATGGCCATGGCATCTCAACATATATGATGAGTAAACTAAGCAGATGGTGGTGCAACAAAGTAGAAGAAATGCAAGACAACATATGCAAGATACGCGAAATCAATAAAACCTTGCCAAATTAGAACAGGCACCTTGATGGGTGAACAGGACAGGCCATCTGCCTTTGACTCCTCGAGGTTAGAATAGTCATTAGTATCATATTCTGAACAAGAATCAACAGTTGGGGAGCGTATGAGTTTCATTGCATCCAGAATGGCACTCAATGCCTTGGTGCCAATTTTGTAAGTCATTGTGGTGTTTAGCTTCAAGAGTGGACTACTGCTAGTGCGACACAAAGCACCTACACAGATCACAGTGTAGATATAACGGGAAAACCGTAATTATCAGAGTAAAATTAGCAAAGTGGAACTTGCTAGAATATATGTGCTAGTATTGCCGGTATGGCTAGAAAGGCTTTGGATACCAGCTCTCTTCAACTGAAGGTGCGGTACTGTTAATATCAGTGTAACTCTCAAAGGAGACACAGCTCCCCGCATTTCCTTGCTATTCTTATAGGATTCAAGCGGGCAGGACACTACAAATCCTATTCCCATGTTTACAAAATACTACGAATCAAAGAGGCCCGAAGAATTCAAAGTGTCCATACCAACCGACAGTATAGACCTCTACACTGCAAATGTCCCTGCTCATCTTCACTACAAGGAACATATTGTACTACTATCATACTCCCTCCATTCCAAAATATAAGTGTTGGTAGAGATTTCCACTATGGATCACATACAGATGTATCCACATACATTTTAGTGTGTAGATTCATTCATTTTTCTTCATATGTAGCCCATGGTAGAATCTATACAAAGACTTGTATTTAGGAACAGATAGAGTACTTATTAAAGAAGAACGGAAGAGGAACATGCTAAAGAAGAGCAAGCAGATTTTGGATAATCAAATGTTCGTTGCGCAGTGCCCACACATGATGAACCAGAGCGCATTAAGAAAGCAACTCCCTATTGTCTCTCTATATGTGGTGCACGTGCTTTTTCGAAAGTAAAGTAGGAACATTAGCTGACCAATTAAATGTTATCTGTTTTAGTAATATCAGCATCATATCAGATTCGTACTTGAGCAACAAGTTTGGAATTATGAGTGGCACGTTGTTTAGCTTGATGGATTCAGGAGCAGTGCTAAGCACGTACGATGATGGTACTGAATATAAAGGCATGTCTGCATGCAAGTCGCGTGACTTTCGTCATTTGGGTCAGTCGACCATTTCAGGCGGTTGGATGAAGATCCTACTTCTCCTAACCCTTCTTCTTCCTCGTCTCTAATTCTTCCCATACAGAACACCGCACAGGCCGCTGGCCGAACCACCGGCCCCCGCCGCTTGTGTTCCTCCGCCACCCCACCCCCACCCCCGCCCCCACCTGCGTCGAGTTTTCTTCGTTTTGCGAGGCCCCCCACCCCCCCACACACACCCACAACCAAAGTCCCCACCCGAGCCCCTTCGTTCGCACCGGCAAACTCCGTCGAGCTCTGAAAAATCGACTGACCCAATTTTGAAATTTAGTCTACTGTGATTTAACTAGTGTGAAATATAAAAGGGGAAAATCATAAGCATTGGGAGTATAGTGTTGAGCGTGCCATGGCAGATCTAAAGATGCAAATTGGACAAAGGCAACTTCGCAACCAATGTTTGCTTTCAACTAGCAAGTAAGTGATGGACAAGAAATTAGAGTAAAACAATGGTGATCTATTTTCTTAATGCGATAAATAAGTTGAGCAGATACGAAAGAGTATTGCCTCTGGTGCGGCACCATGTATGCATCTGCTGAGAAGTTGATGGTGCTATGGTAGCGTGGCTGTCGGCGGCATGGAAGCAGATCTAGGAGGGTAGACGGTGGCAGCGGGCGCGGTGGACGAGACGGTCGTAGGAGCGGTGCCGACAAGGTGGATGACGGCGAGGATGAAGCGAGAGGATGGGATGCAAGGATCCCGATCTGAAGCCGTGGATGAGAGAGGTCGATCTCTTGTAATGGACGGTGGCATCAGGGTATCAGCTCCGGCATGGTGGAGGAGGACGGCGGTGGATGGGGTGGCGGACGGAGGAGGCTGGGGTGGAGAGGGTGTTTTGGCGCCCATGGAGTACAAATGGGGAAATGGAGGTGTAGAGGAAGGGGGGACCATGTCTTCAAGGTGCGCTTGTCTCAAATGCAAGGAAATTTACAAACTTAGCCCCTATTTAAAATTTCCTACATCACAGCAATATTAGTTGGTTGGGAATAGGACGGTAATCTCGCATACACTGAATATTTGCCGACGAGAGTTTGTTTTTGGCGCCCACCGTGTATGAATCGGGGAGGGAGTCGATTTCGGCCGAGGACACACTGTTTTTGGTGCCCACCATGTATGAATCCGGGTGAGAGGCGGTTATGTCACGTTTGAGTGAAATTACAAACCTACCCCTATCGAAACCTACAGAAATCGAGCAGATAGGCTTTGCGTGGCAGGGATAGGCACTAGTAATTTCCATCTCGTAGATTTTGGTTTCGGGCGGTTACTGTGACTTTCCCCGCTTCATTCACATTTTGCAGAGTGCACGTTTACCGTGCCAACTCAATTCGAATCCCATTTGTATTCTATTTTTTTTGCGGCGGGATCCATTTTCGATTGGAATAAAATTCTATATGCATCATTTTTATATATACTTTCAAAAGCGCAACAAAGAATTCTGCTCCTTTATATGTATAATATGATTTATAAATACAATGATCTCAAAATCATAAGGTTGAATTCAAAAAAATAAATCAAATTATGTTCTACTAAAATGTATGGATCAATAATATCTACATATTAAATAACATAGATGCGCGTGAATTCATATGAGTATGCATGTTTGATAGATCAATTTTGGTTCCACTATGGATTACATGTATCATCATCTCGAATTGAAATATTTGAATCCCTTTTATGTTCTCTCCTTTCACGCCCATCTCTCTCGCATGCATGCTCCTTCATGTAGCTATCACTCTCTTTTCTCCAGCTCACCCGCACGCTCACTTCATGTTTCTCCTATCCTCGCAAACATGGTCTCTCGACGTCTCCCTTGAGAAGTGTCACACTATCCCTATCATTATACATTACATGGTTTTCATTATCTCTCACGTCTCTACTATTCTATCATATCAGTAGGTACCTAAGCTTTCTTTCTCACCGCCACACACACAGTGTCCACTCGTCTTTCACTTTGTCTTTCTCTCTATGGGATTCTCTCACACACCCTATATGTCTCTAGATATGAACCATACCACTAAAATTACTCTTTCTTTCTCTCTCTCTCTCTCTCTCTCTCTCTCTCTCTCTCCTATAGACACAATATTTGTTGCGGTCTCCTTTTCGTCTCCATCCCAGACTGACATTATTCATTTGTTTACCGATCAGACAAACTCCCCCCCCTCTCTCACACACACACAACTCCTGCTTACACTCCCCTTCCCGACTACCGTCTCTCTCTCACACACACAAAACTCCCGCTTTCGCACCCCCAACTCGTATTTCTCTCACAAACATTTATCGACTAGCCTCTAGATAGGTTTATACACCCGCACACTCGTGCTTCCACTATCGCATACATGTCTCTCTCCCGCTCCTTGTATCTATGTAGATTTTTCTTCCCTTCTTGAGACACGCCCTCTCGATCGTGCACACACACACTATCGCCTCATTTTAAGCTGATACCTCTCACACAGACACTCTTTGTGTCTTTGTCACACATGCACTCCGTCCTCCTCCTCTCTCCCTCTCTCTCTCTCCCACACATGGGATTTTCCCAACAACTAGCAAGATGCCCATGCGTTGCACGGAACATGAAGATGCATTTGTACGAGTAGTTTATCTTGTCGGAGAAAAGGATGAACAAGGGAAGGCCTTATTTGCAAGTGTGAAGAGGGGTGTGGGTATCTTTTTGCAAAATTGACATAGTTTCCTTCCTATCCATCAGATATAGATCGGATGGCCTTATATTGCAGGATGGCAGGCCTATATGGCAGGAACAAACGTGATCCATAGGACTTGGAGTGGACGTCAAGCAATCAACGAGGCGGCCACGAGGCAGGGGTCGCGCCTACCCCCCCCCCCCCGGGGTGCGCCCTCCCCCTTGTGGGCCCCTCGTAGCTCCACCGACCTACTTCTTACTCTTATATATGTTCACATACCCCGCAAACATCCAGGAGCACCACGAAACCCTATTTCCACTGCTGCAACCTTCTGTACCCAAGAGATCCCATCTTGGGGCCTTTTCCGGAGCTCCGCTGGAGGGGCATTGATCACGGAGGGCCTCTACATCAACTCCATGGCCCCTTCAATGATGTGTGAGTAGTTTACCTCAGACCTTCGGGTCCATAGTTATTAGCTAGATGGCTTCTTCTCTCTCTTTGGATCTCAATACAAAGTTCTCCTCGATTCTCTTGGACATCTATTCGATGTAACTCTTCTTTTTGCGGTGTGTTTGTCGAGATACGATGAATTGTGGGTTTATGACACAGATTATCTATGAACAATATTCGAATCTTCTCTGAATTCTTTTATGTATGATTGGTTTATCTTGCAAGTCTCTTTGAATTATCAGTTTGGTTTGGCCTACTAGATTGATCTTTCTTGCAATGGGAGAAGTGCTTAGCTTTGGGTTCAATCTTGCGGTGCTTGATCCCAGTGACAGAAAGGGAAACGACACATATTGTATTGTTGGCATCGAGGATAAAAAGATGGGGTTTATATCATATTGCACGAGTTTATCCCTCTACATCATGTCATCTTGCTTAAGGCGTTACTCTGTTCTTATGAACTTAATACTCTAGATGCATGGATAGCGGTCGATGTGTGGAGTAATAGTAGTAGATGCAGGCAGGAGTCGGTCTACTTGTCACGGAAGTGATGCCTATATACATGATCATGCCTAGATATTCTCATAATTATTGTCTTTTCTATCAATTGCTCGACAGTAATTTGTTCACCCACCGAAATACTTATGCTATCTCGAGGGAAGCCACTAGTGAAACCTATGGCCCCGGGGTCTATTTTCCATCATACATGTTTCCAATATATTTTATTTTGCAATCTTTACTTTCAATCTATATCATAAAAATACCAAAAATACTTATCTTATTATTATCATCTCTATCAGATCTCACTCTTGCAAATGGCTGTGAAGGGATTCACAACCCCTTTATTGCGTTGGTTGCGAGGTTCTTATTTGTTGGTGTAGGTACTAGGTGACTCACGCATGGTCTCCTACTGGATTGATACCTTGGTTCTCAAAAACTAAGGGAAATACTTATGCTGCTTTACTGCACCACCCTTTCCTCTTCAAGGGAAAACCAACGCAGTGCTCAAGAGGTAGCAAGAAGGATATCTAGCGCCATTGCCGGGGAGATCTATGCCAAGTCAAGACATACCAAGTACCCATCACAATCTTATCCTTCGCATTACATTATTTAATATTTGCCTCTTGTTTTCCTCTCCCCCACTTCACCCTTGCCATTTTATTCGCCCTCTCTTTTTCGGTCGCCTCTTTTTCCTTCCTGCCTTCTGTGTGCTCATTCTTTTTGCAATTTTTTTCCATCATGTCTGAAACTGGGGAGGTTATGATTGATAAGGATAATAATATGGAAAACTTTGATGCTATTGATGATCCTCTTGAAAATCCTATTATTTTGCACACTAAAAAGTTTCATATTGGCAGCGGTAATATTATTGGGAAGGGATTTATTCAAGATTTATTTACTTGTGCCAGTGCTTTGCCCACTATGAGTGGATCCATCCTTCATAAAACTAGTAGTCTCGTAGATGCAATATCCTTGCTCATAGTTGGACTCGAGAGACAATTTTTACATATGCATCCTTCCATACAAAGGCGTTTCCTAGAATTTTCTAATATCGAGCATTCTTCTGTTAAGCGAGCAACAACCATCTTTTTAGCTCATGAGTTCAGATTATAATAAAAGAGGCTAATGAAATTTTTGCGCATTATAGGGTGGATGCCGGCCGTCCTCCCATAGAAGCAATTCTTTTCTATCAAGAAGATATTATGCACTTACGATCTTTAGATCATGTTGCTTTTAATGAAAACCTTAGAAAAAAGGTTCCTACCGATGCTCTTGTTAATAGGATCTCTGAACTTAATGATAATTTTGCCATCCAGAACAATGGGCTTGGTTTTTCCCTTGAACAAAGGCTCATGACTTTTTGCCAAAAGAATGCTTATAATGATGAATTGATTGTGCAATATGAGGGGCCAAAGGAGGAACTAATACCTCCCGAGCTTGATCTTGGGGACTTTTGTCCCATTAAATTTAGCCCTTTTGATTATTTTTACTTGCCACAAAGGAAGCTTCCTGGTGAACGTAGGGAGTATGAGATGAGATTTCATGATTTATCTTATCATTATCATGGCAATACCTAGATCTATCATTGCCTTTATGCCTAGCTAAGGGCGTTAAACGATAGCGCTTGTCGGGAGGCAACACAATTTTATTTTTATTCCTTGCTTTTTGCTCCTGTTTAGTAATAAATAATTTATATAGCCTCTGTTTTGGTTGTGTTTTTTTGTGTGTTTGTGCCAAGTAGAACCGTTGGGAAGACTTGGGGAAAGTCTTTTTGATTCTTCTGTAAAAAACAGAAACTTTAGCGCTCGCGAGAATTGCTGCCATTTTTTACTGGAGAGTCATATGTATTTAATTCTTTTTGAAGATAATTTATAGATAAATTACTCACGTCCAGAAATTTATTTTAGAATTTTTGGGGTTCCATAAGTGGTCGAAACCTACAGATTACTATAGACTGTTCTGTTTTTGACAGATTGTGTTTTTCGTGTGTTGTTTGCTTATTTTGATGAATCTATGGGCAGTAATAGAGTTTATGAACCATAGAAAAGTTGGAATACAGTAGGTTTAACACCAATATAAATAAAGAATGAGTTCATTACAGTACCTTGAAGTGGTGGTTTGTTTTCTTTTACTAACGCAGCTCACGAAGATTTTCTTTTAAGTTTTGTATTGTGAAGTTTTCAAGTTTTGGGTAAGGATTTGATTGATTATAGAACAAGGAGTGGCAAGAGCCTAAGCTTGGGGGTGCCCAAGGCACCCCAAGGTAAAATCCAAGGACACCAAAAAGCCTAAGCTTGGGGATGCCCCGGAAGGACTCCCCTCTTTCGTCTTCGTCTATCGGTAACTTTACTTGGAGCTATATTTTTATTCGCCACATGATATGTGTTTTTCTTGGAGCGTCTTGTATGATTTGAGTCTTTGCTTTCTAGTTTACCACAATCATCCTTGCTGTACACACCTTTTGGAAGAGACACACATGAATTGGAATATATTAGAATACTCTATGTGCTTCACTTATATCTTTTGAGCTATATAGTTTTTGCTCTAGTGCTTCGCTTATATCTTTTAGAGCACGGCGGTGGTTTTATTTTATAGAAATAATTTATCTCCCATGCTTCACTTATATCATTTTTTGAGAGTCCTTTAGAACAGCATGGTAATTCACTTTGGTTATAAATTTTAAATGCTAAGAGAAGTTGGATGCTTGATAGATGGTTTTGAGATATAAAGGTGGTAATATTAGAAGTGTGCTAGTTGAGTAATTGTGAAATTGATGAATACTTGTGTTGAAGTTGGCAAGTCCCGTAGCATGCACGTATGGTGAACGTTATGTGACAAATTTGAAGCATGGGGTGTTCTTTGGTTGCTTTCCTTATGAATGGTGGTCGGGGACGAGCGATGGTCTTTTCCTACCAATCTACCGCCCTAGGAGCATGCGCGTAGTGCTTGGTTTTGATGACTTGTAGATTTTTGCAGTAAGTATGTGAGTTCTTTATGACTAATGTTGAGTCCATGGATTAGACGCACTCTTACCCTTCCACCATTCCTAGCCTCTTCGTACCGTGCATTTCCCTTTCTCACCTTGAGAGTTGGTGCAAACTTCGCTGGTGCATCCAAACCTCGTGATATGATACGCTCTATCACACATATGCCTCCTTATATCTTCCTGAAAACAGCCACCATACCTACCTATTATGGCATTTCCATAGCCATTCCGAGATATATTGCCATGCAAATTTCCACCGTTCCATTTATTATGACACACATCATCATTGTCATATTGCTTTGCATGATCATGTAGTTGACATCGTATTTGTGGCAAAGCCACCGTTCATAATTTTTTCATACATGTCATTCTTGATTCATCACAATCCCGGTACACCGCCGGAGGCATTCACATAGAGTCATATTTTGTTCTAAGTATCGAGTTGTAATTCTTGAGTTGTAAGAAAATAAAAATGTGATGATCATCATTAGAGCATTGTCCCATGTGAGGAAAGGATGATGGAGACTATGATTCCCCCACAAGTCGGGATGAGACTCCGGAAAAAAAAAGAAGAAAGAAAAGAGGCTAAAAGAAAAAAAGAAGGCCCAAATAAAAAAATAATAAATAAATGAGAGAAAAGGAGAGAAGGGACAATGTTACTATCCTTTTATCACACTTTTGCTTCAAAGTAGCACCATGATCTCCATGATAGAGAGTCTCTTATTTTGTCACATTCATATACTAGTGGGAATTTTTCATTATAGAACTTGGCTTGTATATTCAAATGATGGGCTTCCTCAAATGCCCTAGGTCTTCGTGAGCAAGCGAGTTGGATGCACACCCACTTAGTTCTTTGATGAGCTTTCATATATTTATAGCTCTAGTGCATCCGTTGCATGGAAATCCCTACTCATTGCATTGACATCAATAGGTGGGCATCTCCATAGCCCATTGATTATCCACGTCAATGTGAGACTTTCTCCCTTTTTTCTTCTCACACAACCTCAATCATCATATTCTATTCCACCCATAGTGCTATGTCCATGGCTCGCGCTCATATATTGCATAAAACTTGAAAGAGTTTGAAAAGGCTAAGTATGAAACAATTGCTTGGCTTGTCATCGGGGTTTTGCATCATGAGAGCATTTTGTGTGACGAAAATGAAGCATGGCCAAACTATATGACTTTGTAGGGATAAGTTTTCTTTGGCTATGGTATTTTGATAAGACATAATTGCTTGATTAGCATACTTGGAGTATTACTATTTTTATGTCAACAATAAACTTTTATCTTGAACCTTTAGGATCTAAACATTCATGCCACAATAGAGAAAAATACATTGAAGAATATTATAGAAAGCATTCCACATCAAAAATTATGTTTTTATCATTTACCTACTCGAGGACGAGCAGGAATTAAGCCTGGGGATGCTGATATGTCTCCAACGTATCTATAATTTTTGATTGTTCCATGCTATTATATTATCTGTTTTGGATGTTAATGGGCTTTATTTTACACTTATATATTATTTTTTGGACTAACCTATTAACCGGAGGCCCAACCCAAATTGTTGTTTTTTTTGCCTATTTCAGTGTTTCATAGAAAAGGAATGTCAAACGGAGTCCAAACGGAATGAAACCTTTGGGAATGTGATTTTTGGAACAAACATGATCCAGAGGACTTGGAGTGGACATCAAGCAATCAACGAGGCGGCCACGAGGCAGGGGGGCGCGCCTACCCCCCTGGGCGCACCGTCCCCCCTCGTGGGCCCCTCCTAGCTCCACCGACCTACTCCTTCCTCCTATATATGTTCACATACCCCGCAAACATCTAGGAGCACCACGAAACCATATTTCCACCGCCGCAACCTTCTGTACCCAAGAGATCCCATCTTGGGGCCTTTTTCGGAGCTCCGCGGGAGGGGGCATTGATCACGGAGAGCCTCTGCATAAACTCCATGGCCCCTCCGATGATGTGTGAGTAGTTTACCTCAGACCTTCGGGTCCATAGTTATTAGCTAGATGGCTTCTTCTCTCTCTTTGGATCTCAACATAGAGTTCTCCTCGATTCTCTTGGACATCTATTCGATGTAACTCTTCTTTTTGCGGTGTGTTTGTCGAGATCCGATGAACTGTGGGTTTATGATCCAGATTATCTATGAATAATATTTGAATCTTCTCTGAATTCTTTTATGTAAGATTGGTTTATCTTTGCAAGTCTCTTTGAATTATCTGTTTGGTTCGCCCTACTAGGTTGATCTTTCTTGCAATGGGAGAAGTGCTTAGCTTTGAGTTCAATCTTGTGGTGCTCGATCCCAGTGACAGAAAGGGAAACGACACATATTGTATTGTTGCCATCGAGGATAAAAAGATGGGGTTTATATCATATTGCATGAGTTTATCCCTCTACATCATGTCATCTTGCTTAAGGCGTTACTCTGTTCTTATGAACTTAATACTCTAGATGCATGCTGGATAGCGGTCGATGTGTGGAGTAATAGCAGTAGATGCAGGCAGGAGTCGGTCTACTTGTCATGGACGTGATGCCTATATATATTATCATGCATAGATATTCTCATAATTATTCGCTTTTCTATCAAATGCTCGACAGTAATTTGTTCACCCACCGTAATACTTATGCTATCTTGAGAGAAGCCACTAGTGAAACCTATGGCCCCCGGTTCTATTTTCCATCATACAAGTTTCCAATCTATTTTGTTTTGCAATCTTTACTTTCAATATATATCATAAAAATACCAAAAATACTTATCTTATTATTATCATCTCTATCAGATCTCACTCTTGCGAGTGGTCGTGAAGGGATTGACAACCCCTTTATCGCGTTGGTTGCGAGGTTCTTATTTGTTTGTGTAGGTACAAGGTGACTCGCGCATGGTCTCCTACTGGATTGATACCTTGGTTCTCAAAAACTGAGGGAAATACTTACGCTGGTTTACTACACCACCCTTTCCTCTTCAAGGGAAAACCAACACAGTGCTCAAGAGGTAGCAGAGCGCACCTTTGTAGGAATAGTCAGCTTGCGTGATAATTTGATCCATAAGAGTTGATGGTCGGGACCATAGGTGAACGACTTTGAGGCGGTGGCTCTCCAGTTGCCACAGATCGAGTAGACACGTTTAAAATATCATTTTTTAGCGGGGTTAAGAGTTCCGATTTTCAATGGCGCGTTATAAGTACTAAATAGTTTTTAGAACGATTGGTATGGAGCAAAAATGGAATTCATAGTACTACGTACCTCCTTGGCGTATGGTTGTATGGGTTTATGGTGCGAGATGTTGAACCTGGTAGTTCTAGGGCAAATACTATGGTTTAGATTTAGATGTCGGTTTTCAGTAATGAAAATCGGAAGGGGGAAACCCTTATTTGATTAAAAAACGTTGGAGACTTCAACCCACAAAGGGTAACGGCTGCGTGAGTCCACGGAGGGCTCCACCCATGAAGGTTCCACAAAGAAGCAACACTAGTAGAAAACAGGCCTATTGTCTCGGTTCCTGAACCGGGACTAAAGGGTCGGTACTAATGCCCTGTCCCTTTAGTCCCGGTTCAATCCAGAACCAGGACAGACGGGCCTCCACGTGGCCTGTGCGAGGAGCCCAGGCAGGAGGGCCTTTGGTCCCGGTTGGTGGCACCAACCGGGACCAATAGGCATCCACGCGTCAGCATTTCTGTGGCTGGGGTTTTTGTTTTTTAAGGGGGGTTTTGGGGGTTTTGGGGGGTTAATTTAGGTGTTTCATATATTGTGTTAGCTAGCTATAATTAATAGAGATAAGTGTCCTCTCTTATGTCCGTGCTTGGTCGACGCTACGTACTATACATACATATAGAGAGGACTAGACACGCTAGCTAGCTAGTAAGCAAACGAAGGAAACAGAAGATCGTCATGAACATATATGCATACAGAGAGAAGTGATATCGACCACCTCTCCTTCTCCGAGAGATTGGTCGAACAACAAGTTCTCGTATATCTATCCGACACTACCGGCTACATATATACAATAATTATCTCTTACAAATATAATCTCCTAACATACGGACTCATGGTCCACATAGTATTCTCCGTCTTCAGCGATCACGTGGTCAAGAAAGAATGCCGCCAATTCCTCTTGAATTGCTCGCATGCGAGCTGGTGCTAGGAGTTCATCCCGCTTCCAAAACATCTAATTTGAAGAAGGGGGTCAATACATATATATATGAATGAATGAAACTCAACACAAATGATGGTAATAAAATAAAATTGTGAATGTTGTTATTTACGCACTTCATATTGTTCGTCAGAGTAGCCCTGCTCACAGGTCGTGTGGCGGATGGACTCGCAAACGTAGTATCCACAGAAATCATTCCCTTGTTCCTGCCACACCCACTTTACAAGAAATAGAGGTCAATCAAACTGATAAGCAAGAATGCCAAATGGTATTGATTAAACTAGCGCTTGAATCACTACGAGATGCGTGGAACATGCTACTATAGTACTTACTTTTGGGTGTCTAAATTGTAGCTTCTTCGGGAGTCCCGGAGCTTTTTTGGTGAATTTTCTCCAAACCCTGCCAGACAAAGAAAACAATTACTTGATATATCAGGAAATGAACAAAGTTGCTGATATGGTGGATAATGATCGATTTAACTTACTTCTCGAGAATTTGAGTCATGTCCGCGTAGTCCTGGGGATCTTTTCATCTTGAGTCTAAGACGTTTACTAGTCCCTGCTCAAGCTTAATCTCTAGGAGAATATAGTGGAAACTGCACACACATGCATAACTCATCAATTACATTACTATAACCTTGACTAATATATAAGGGAAACCGAATATGCACAAGACAGTAACACTCACTTGAAGTTGTAAGGAAAGAGTATTATATCTTTTTTTCATTTATTACCAACGATCGTAGCAAGTTGGCCTCGGTATCCGCAGCATGAAATTTAACCTGAGTTGCATCTATGAGATTTGTGTTAATGAACCCAATATCACCGATTTGTCTTTTCTTCAATTCGACGATCTTCAATTTGCATAATATAGTGAGGATAATTATAAATACATGCAATGAAAGAGCTGAGCTATATAGAGAGACTTAATGGCAGAAGTAGTACTACTTATAGATAGTAGTAGGTGACTGTTGCTTTATCGAGGGCCAATTGATTGAAAAACTGAAAGAACTCCTCAAATGGAACAGGCAATAGTTCAATTCCAACGAGGTCATGCTCCTTTTTAACTCTCACATACAAAGTACTCCTCCCCGCAGACTCTCTGCAGATTTTCAAGTACCAATCATGCAATCTTCGCATCATCGTTGATAGAGATCTTTCATCTTTGATGAGAGGCTTCCCATACTCGTATCTTTGTATCTGCACCTCCATGAAATCATAATGTACATCATCGGGCAGGTAATCTCCAAGATTGCTATAACCGAACACCATCCTCGGATCATTATTGACGATGTCGCTAGGCACCTTGAGCGGGGGCACGATTGCTTCGCTTGTTCGCCGAGCTGGGCAATTTGTTTCCCAGCTCGTCGTTCTTTCAGCCTTTGATCACTGACAGTACTTCCCGACCTCCCCGCTTCGGCAAATTCCTTTCCAATAATGCGCTCATAGTTCCCTTTCGGCGGAGACTTGGGTGGTTTTGTCAGGGCAGGCAGAGTGCGCTTCGCTTTCACCGGATCTACCTTATCCTCGGGAGGTGGATGTTTCTTTGCTTTCACCCCTTCAAAGAAGTTCCTCACTTCTTCTCGCGCGATCTCAGCATTCTCCTCCGTGGTCCTCTCATATGGTAACTTCTCTAGAGTCTTCAGAGAAGGCCCGAATCTGTATGTCCTCCCGCCTCTGGCTGTACTGCAAGACGCCGGCAGAGCAGATGAAGCGGTTGTCTTATTTACTTGCTTACGAGGCAGAGGAGAAGGACTACGATGCGCCGGAGCAGCCAGAGCGACGGCAGGTTTCTTCCACCCTTGCTGACAAGGCGGTGAAGGAGGAGGCTGCCTGCTCAGGCGCGCCGGTGCAGGCGGAGAAGGAGGCGGAGTGCGGCTATGCGCCGGAGAAGGAGCCGGCCGAGTGCCCCTATCATCACTCGCCGGAGGAGGAGGCGGTGGAGGAGGCGGAGTGCCCTGACTCGCCGGAGGAGGAGGAGGAGGCGGAGGCGTCCAGTTCGGAAGGTTGATGAGCTCCTTCCGCCATAGGCATGGATTCTTCAGAGCAGAACCCAGCCGAGTCTCCCCTTCACCGGTAGGGTGGTCAAGCTGGAGGTCCTCAAATCCCTCCGTTATTTCATCGACCATCACCCTAGCATATCCTCCTGGAATCGGCCGACAGTGAAAAGTTGCGCCGGGTTTAGTAGGAAAAACAGAGCCAACAGCCGCCTTGACCTTCATATTAATCCATTGCGTCATAAGGTGGCAATTTCGAGACTCCGTGATAGCATCCACGGGATAGCTGACAGGAGCCGTCAAGACATGCTCTGGCTGAAGCAGCTCGGTGGAAGCCATGCTGCTTCTCCGCTGAGATGGCGGGGTAGCTTCGGGGGAAGCTTCGGCAGTTCGTTTGCTACGATTTGCTTCTCGTTCCTCTATCGCTTGTACCCTAGCGTGCAGCGCCTGTAGTTGGGTCTGCTCCACTTTCTTCCTCCTCTCGTGGCATTTGTAACCGCCTGCATCCGAAAACCCAGCCTTCCACAGAATGGAGCCTGGCGTGCCTCGTGTTCGTCCAGGGTGCTCAGGATTCCCGAGGGACATTGTGAGCTTGTCGTTCTCTCTGTCTGGAACGAACGTCCCTTGCTATGCTGCTTCGATATAGTGCTTAACCCTCTTGACTGGTATTTCCATTTGATCATCCGTCCAAATGCACTTCCCTGATACAGGGTCCAAGGTTCCGCCAGCCCCGAAGAACCAAGTCCGGTAACGGTCTGGCCAGTTAATTGTCTTTGGTTCGATCCCTTTATCAACCAGATCATTCTCAGTCTTGGCCCACTTAGGCCGGGCTGCGAGGTAGCCACCTCACCTCGTGCGATGGTGATGCTTCTTCTTCGCAACATTTTGCTTGTTTGTCGCCGACATCTTCTTACTCTTTTCCGATGTCTTGCGGGCCACAAATGCGGGCCAGTGATCTCTGATCTTCTCATATCTGCCCTTGAATTCTGGTGTCTCTTTATTTTCGACAAACTTATTCAGCTCTTTCTTCCACCTCCTGAATAGTTCTGCCATCCTCTTAAGAGCAAAAGACTTGATTAATTTCTCTTTAACTGGCTTCTTCGGATCATCCTCTGGCGGTAGGGTGAAATTTGACTTCAGCTCAGTCCAAAGATCATTTTTCTGCATATCATTGACATAAGACACCTCAGAGTCTTCTGTAGCCGGCTTTAACCATTGCTGGATGCTAATCGGGATCTTGTCCCTAACCAGAACCCCGCATTGAGCAACAAATGTGTTCTTTGTCCGAATGGGTTCAATCGGTTGGCCGTCGGGCGCGATTGCTATGATCTCAAACCTTTCATCCGATCTCAACTTTCTCTTCGGGCCTCGTCTCTTTACCGAAGTTGTGCTCGATCTGGAGGGCTAGAAAAAAGAACAAAGACTTAATTAATATGTGTACACACCAAAACAATGAATGCATCAATTAGCTAGTCAGCACAAGATTAACTAATATATATACCTGGCCGGACTCGGTTCGCTCACCGGAGACGTCATCACGGTCTCCTTCTTGCACCGGCATTGGCTCACCGGAGCCGTCCTCACGGTCTCCTTCTTGCACCGGCATTAGGTCACCGGAGCCATCATAATCATAGCCAGCTGCTTCCAGACCATCGGTGTCGTTGAGAAACAACGAGCAGACGGCATCACTTCCTCATGTGATTATGTCCCCCAACAACTCTTCTTGTACTTCGTCTCGGGAGGTGTCCATAGTTTCTACAAATATTTACAATATGGAAATTATTATTCAAACATGACAGATGGATATATTAGTGGCAAACGTAGAATTAATATTAATTAGTGGCCTCGACGCTGCTTCTCTAGGGTTTGGGGTGGCATCGACGCTGCTTCTCTAGGGTTTGGGTTGTCTCGACAACGCTTCAAGGATAAAAAAAGAAGAGGAAGAAGAAAAAAAAGAGGAGAAGAAAGAATAGAGGAGTAAGAACTCCTCTATTCTTTCTTCTCCTCTTTTTTTCTTCTTCTTCCTCTTTTTTTTATCGGGAACGAGGGTCGTCGAGGGTCGCCGAGCGGTAGAGGAAACCCTAAATAGCAAGTATCGTGGGTGTGAGATACATGTGGCCGTCAGTGTTGGACACTACATCCACGTCCCACAAGTGACGTTGGCGTTGAAGCCCGTGTCACTTGTGGGACGTGGATGTAGTGTCCGACACCGACGGCCACATGTATCTCACACCGACGATATTGCTATTTAGGGTATATCGACCCCCCTCGTGTTGAAGTTATCGGGAGGTGGTATATATATCGACCCCCCCCTCGTGTTGAAGTTATCGGGAGGGGGTATATCGACCCCCCCTCATGTTGAAGTTATCGGGAGGGGGTATATCGACCCCCCCTCGTGTTGGAGTCATCGGGAGGGGTATATCAACGACGACAGACCCGATAAAACATAAGAATACGAAGAAGAAATAAAAAGAGGAGAAGAAGAAAGGAATAGAGGAGAAGATCGAAGAAAAAAAGAAGAAGAAAAAAGAGGAGAAGAAGAAAGGAATAGAGGAGAAGAAGAAAAAATAGAAAAAATTGCTACTGTCCTTGTAGGATTGCCATTCAGATAAGGAACATGCTTCTTTTCATTTGATGCATGTTTCATCACTTGTTAGTCACCATCCTTTCCACCTTTTTTGTGCAAACAGAGATATACATTTCACGCTGGATCTTAGTTGAACTGCACAAATGATATCCAAATTATAGTTGAGCATTCCAGGAGCTTCACAACCAACCTTGATGTTGCTCAATTTTATTGCAACTAATGAAGAAGAAGCTCTATGGGTTTCGTTTTCTGATGGAAATGGAATTGGGGCTGGAGCCCTTTTCTTAAAAAAATGAAGAAGCCGCTAGCTCACGGGACATTGCTTCATTTTAGGTGAACTGCACCAAAAGGTCCCATGAAATGAATCATCCATGTTGGTGACTGAAAGAGCCAGCTTCAGCATCCCAGTCTTAGCACCCCCGGCCTCCATCCTTGCGACGCACGGTACACCTCGTTTGCCACCTTCTCGACCCTAGTGTCACTGATAAAATGAAGTAATAATACAGTTAAAATAGAGCGAGTGTCATCTCTATCATTTCATTTCCAATGTAGATAAAGAAAGTGCTTCTCTTTGTTAATATATGTTTCATCAACTAGTCCCATTGTTAATGCTTAAGCGTTTCTGCAAACTAGGGTGCTTAATTTTAGTTGATATGTACAAAAATAGAGATTTGAATGTCTCAAGGCGCCTCCTTGTACTACCGCTGTACACTGACATTCATCGCTGGCAGAAGGTGTATCTGGGAGACTTGGGACGATGTCCAGTATGAGGCGTACCGTGTGAGGTGTCGTAGGGCCCATCTCGCCCTCGCAGCATGGCATACTATGATACTATCACAATATTTTCTTCTATTTATTTTGTGTGTTTCATCAACTAGTGCCACTATAATGTAATCACGCTTTTTCATTATCTGTGCAAACAGGGTTATTCAGCTGCATTTTGCTGGAACTACACAAATGTACGTATGGAACCGGCATATATGCAGAGTGCGAGGTGGTTTTGCAATGGAGAAGAGGGAGAGGAGCGTGCGGCATCGATTTAGTATTGGACGAGAGGGCCGGCGCGCTGTGACTGGATCAAGATCAAAATCAATTTACCCTTCAATTAAGAAAGCGACCCCACATTAACTAGTCTCCCTTTTATTCTGGGTCATAATTGACCATGATTTTCGCACATAAAATATATGTTATACGTTGCAAAAATAATATAATTTGAAAGTACATTCAGATACAAACCAAACGATACCATTTTTGGTGACATGCATTCACATTTTGCTTGTCAAATATAGTACGTGGTCAAACTTTGACCCAAAATACGCAAAACAACAAAAAAAAATACTTCCAAGACCAGCGCCGCTCTTCCACTCTTCTCCTCTTAAACCACCGCCGCTCCTCTCCTGTTCCAATCTAAATGCAGCGCCACTCCTCTCCTCTTACATTTCGAAACCACCGCCCCTTCTCTCCTGTTCCAGTCCAAAACCAGCGTCGCTCCTCTCCCGTTCTAATCCAAAACCAGCGATGCTCCTCTCCTCTTCCATTCAAAAACCACCGCCGGTGAGTGAAGGTGCTGTGAAGAAGTAGATCGATGGAGGAGTACAACCGATATGTGAGGATCGCAGACAGCGACCCTGTGAAGCTAGCTAGGATGTTGGAGATACAGTCTTGGTTTGACAACAAGGACCAATGAGCGGTGACGGCGACATCCATGGCCAAATATCTGCAATAGAGCGAAAAGGCGGTGATACTCCCAGAGGGAGTCGCGCTGAAGTACATAGAGCTGCTCCTCTGGGCCATGGAGAAAACAGATTCACCGAATCCGATCGTGAGGGAGCGGTGGTGGGAGTATCGATCCCAGATGGAGCATCCACCAAAGATTGAAGGATCGAGCATCTACAGGGTGCCGTTTGTGAGGGTGTCCTGCCAGAGCGAGCCGGTGGAGTCTTCGTCGACCGAACCCAACTGCAAGAGGAGAAAAGCAGTTGGCCCGATGACGCTTCCCCGCCATCGTCTCCCTCGCCGTTCACATCGTCTCACGGGGCGGCTGTCTGCCGCCGAGGAATAGGAGGGGGCTGCCCCCCCCCCCAGCCCAATAGTCGGGCAGGTTGTGAATTGTCAGGAGGAGCTTAAGGTTGTCAGTATTTGCAGGTTGTGAATTGTGTTTTGTGTTGTGTATTTTGAGAGTACTTTCAGATATGAATGTCTTTTGAATTTCAGATTTCCAGTATTGAGCATATGAAGTATTTTATGAATTCTAGAGATCTATTTTTAGCACTTAAAAAATGTAGTTTCATAGGAGTAAAAAAGTGTAGACAATGTGATTCTCAAAGAAGAAACTGCAAGTTTCAGTTTCAGATAAAAAACTGCAAGTTCAGTTTCAGATAAGAAACTGCAACTTTTAGAGGCAGAGCATTTATATTAACACGGCCTTTTCAAACAGGGTTAACATCATGTTGGAAGTTTTATTCATGGTCGAAAATGGAACTACCAGCCAGTTAACATCATGCTGATCAACATTCATGCATAGCACATCTTCATATGATGCACAGTCAAAATGCCCACACAATGTCAAGTGTGTGAAACACAGAGAAAACGAGGGACGAAGTTTTGGCAAGTGCTGGACGTGGTTTTGGGCTGCCCCGTTGCTACCTCTTGAGCACTGCGTTGGATTTCCCCGAAGAGGAAGGGATGATGCAGCAAAGTAGCATAAGTATTTCCCTCGGTTTTTGAGAACCAAGGTATCAATCCAGTAGGAGGCTACGCTCGAGTCCCTCGTACCTACACAAAAACAATAACTCAATGCAACCAACGCGCTTAGGGGTTGTCAATCCCTTCACGGTCACTTACAAAAGTGAGATCTGATAGAGATGATAAATATTATTTTTTTGGTATTTTTGGTATAGAGATGCAAAATAAATAAAGTAAAAGCAAAGTAAAAGCAAAGCAATAGTAAAGTGATGGGGATTGATATGATGAGAAAGACACCCGAGGGCCATAGGTTTCACTAGTGGCTTCTCTCAAGAGCATAGGTATTCTACGGTGGGTGAACAAATTACTATTGAGCAATTGACAGAATTGAGCATAGTTATGAGAATATCTAGGTATGATCATGTATATAGGCATCACGTTCCAGACAAGTAGACCAAAAGTGTTCCATGCCCTTTTTTAATGGAAATAGAAATCTAATATTCCCTTCCTTCATATCAATAATTGCACCAACCGTTCTGAGGAAAGGTCTACCAAGAATAATAGGGCAAGAAGGATTGCAATCTATATCAAGAACGATAAAATCTACGAGTACAAAATTCCTATTAGCAACAATAAGAACATCATTAATTATTGCCATAGGTTTCTTAATAGTGGAATCTGCAAGATGCAAGTTTAGAGAGAAATCATCAGAATCACAGAAATCTAGTAAATCACACAAAGTTTTGGGAATGGTAGAGACACTAGCACCCAAATCACACAAAGCATAAAACCCATAATTTTTAATTTTAATTTTAATAGTTGGTTCCCACTCATAATAAAGTTTTCTAGGGATAGAAACTTCCAATTCAAGTTTTTCTTCATAAGATTGCATCAAGGCATCAATGATATGTTTAGTAAATGCTTTATTTTGACTATAAGTGTGAGGAGATTTTAGCACGGATTGCAACAAGGAAACACAATCAATCAAAGAGCAAATTTCATAGTTAAATTCCTTGAAATCCATAATAGTGGGTTTAGCAACATCTAGGGTTTTAATTTCTTCAATCCCACTTTTATCAAATTTAGCATCAAGATCAACAAATTCCGAATTCTTAGAATGCCTTCTAGGTAAAGGTGGATCATATTCAATCCCATCATTATCAAGATTCATATTGCAAAACAAAGATTTAATAGGGGACACATCAATAACTTTTAGATCTTCATCATTATTTTCATAGGAACTAGAAGAACACGCTTTTATAAAGGCATCTTTCTTAGCACACATTCTAGCGGTTCTTTGTTTGCACTCGTCAATGGAAATTCTCATGGCTTTGAGAGACTTATTGATATCATGCTTAGTTGGAATAGATCTAAGTTTCAAAGAATCAACATCAAGAGCAATTATATCACTGTTCCTAGCCAAATCATCAATCTTAAGTAATTTTTCTTCGATCATAGCATTAAAATTCTTTTGCGAAGAAATAAATTATTTAATATTAGATTCAAAATCAGAGGGCATCTTATTATAATTTCCATAAGAATTGTTGTAGGAATTACCATAATTATTAGAGGGATTACTAGGATAAAGCCTAGGATTGAAATTTCCTCTATGCGCGTTGTTACCAAAATTGTTCCTACCAACAAAATTCACATCCATAGATTCATTATTATTCTCAATCAAAGTAGACAGGGGCACATAATTAGGATCAGAAGAAACACTCTTATTAGCAAATAATTTCATAAGTTCATCCATCTTTTCACCGAAAACATTAATTTCTTCTATCGCATGCACCTTTTTAATAGATCTTTCTGTATGCCATTGAGAATAATTAACCATAATATTATCTAGGAGTTTAGTAGATTCTCCTAAAGTGATTTCCATAAAAGTGCCTCCTGCGGCCGAATCTAAAAGATTTGTAGAAGCAAAATTCAATCTGGCATAAAAAATTTGTATAATCATCCACAAATTCAAACCATGAGTAGGGCAATTACGTATCATTAATTTCATTCTCTCCCAAGCTTGTGCAACATGTTCATGATCAAGTTGTTTAAAATTCATAATATCGTTTCTAAGGGAGATGATCTTAGCGGGAGGAGAATACTTAGAGATAAAAGCATCTTTGCACTTCTTCCATGAATCAATACTATTTTTAGGCAAAGATGAAAACCAAGCTTTAGCACGATCTCTAAGAGAAAAAGGAAATAGCTTCAATTTTACAATATCAGTATCGACATCTTTTTTCTTTTGAATGTCACACAAATCATTGAAGCTATTAACATGTGTAGCAGCATCTTCACTAGGAAGGTCGGAGAACGGATCTTTCATGACAAGATTCAACAAAGCAGTATTAATTCCACAAGATTCAGCATCGGTAAGAGGAGTAATCGCAGTGCTAAGGAAATCATTATTGTTGGTATTGGTGAAGTCACACAATTTAGTATTATCTTGAGCCATCGCGACAAACAAGCAATCCAACACACGAGCAAACAAGAGCAAACGGGCAAAAGAGGCAAATAGAGAGGGAGGATAGAGAGAGAGAGGGCGAATAAAACGGCAAGGGTGAAGTGGGGGGGAGGAAAATGAGAGGCAAATGGCAAATAATGTAATGCAGGAGATAGGGATTGTGATGGGTACTTGGTATGTTGACTTTTGCGCAGACTCCCCGGCAACGGCGCCAGAAATTCTTCTTGCTACCTCTTGAGCACTGCGTTGGATTTCCCCGAAGAGGAAGGGATGATGCAGCAAAGTAGCGTAAGTATTTCCCTCAAATTTTGAGAACCAAGGTATCAATCCAGTAGGAGGCTACGCTTGAGTCCCTCGTACCTACACAAAAACAATAACTCAACGCAACCAACGCGCTTAGGGGTTGCCAATCCCTTCACGATTACTTACAAAAGTGAGATCTGATAGAGACGATAAATAATATTTTTTTGGTATTTTTGGTATAGAGATGCAAAATAAATAAAGTAAAAGCAAAGAAATAGTAAAGTGATGGAGATTGATATGATGAGAAAGAGACCCGGGGGCCATAGGTTTCACTAGTGGCTTCTCTCAAGAGCATAAGTATTCTACGGTGGGTGAACAAATTACTGTTGAGAAATTGACAGAATTGAGCATAGTTATGAGAATATCCAGGTATGATCATGTAGGCATCATGTCCGAGACAAGTAGACCGAAACAATTCTGCATCTACTACTATTACTCCACTCATCGACCGCTATCCAGCATGCATCTAGAGTATTCAGTTAAAAATAGAGTAACGCCTTAAGCAAGATGACATGATGTAGAGGGATAGTTTCATGCAATATGATAAAAAAACCATCTTGTTATCTGTCGTGGTTCTAAGCCTGACAGTAGAGTGGGGGGTAGGTATGGAGAGGCAAGTTCCTAGCTATGGAGAGGTTGTAAGCACAAAGGATGTACGAGTTCAGGCCCTTCTCGGAAGAAGTAACAGCCCTACGTCTCGGAGCCCGGAGGCGGTCGAGTGGATTATGAATGTATGGATTACAAGGTGCCGAATCCCTCTGCCTGTGGAGGGGGGTGGCTTATATAGAGTGCGCCAGGACCCCAGCCAGCCCACGTAGGAGAGGGTTTAAGGTGAGTTAAGTCTGGGGCATTACTGGTAACGCCCCACATAAAGTGCCTTTACTATCATAAAGTCTACTTAATTACAGGCCGTTGCGGTGCAGAGTGCCTCTTGACCTCCTGGTGGTCGAGTGAGTCTTCGTGGTCGAGTCCTTCAGGCTAGTCGAGTGAATCCTCGTTGGTCGACTGGAAGGCGACCTCTTCTAGGGATGTCCTAGGGTAAGTTACTTGGAACAGGTCCATGACCCTACCCTAGGTACATAACCCCATCATTAGCCCCCGAATGGATTGAGGCTTCGAGTGAAGAAGGAGTTGATGTCGTTTCCGATTAACCTTTGCGCTCTAGTTGTGCGCTGTTCTGGATCAAAGAATCTCTTCGTTGACAGGGAGCAATTTGTCTTCGGTCGACTCGATCCATTCTATTTTTGCGTCGAGTGATCTTTCGAGCTTCGACGATCTCCGAGCGACGGATCGCCGGAAACACCGCGTCTGACAGACTGATTTGTTGCTCGCGGATTCCGCGGGGTGCGAAATTTGGGGGCGCGCGCGAAGCGGGGCAGACCGCGGCGTTCGGATGGGACGGTGCATAGCCGCCTCGATCTCTGTGCCGCCTTTTTCGCCACGTATCCAGTCCTCATAACTGCTCCCAGATATGATTAGATCGACCGGGCCCACATGTCAGCCACTCGGAAGGGACCTTATAAATGTGCCCGGCGAGGATTTCTGTGCTGCGCCTCAGCATTCTCCCTCTCTCCCTCTGCTTCCTTCCTCCCTGCTCAGCGTGCCCGCTCTCGCCCCCGCACCACTTCCCTTCGTGCATCTCACCGGCGACCATGGCCAAGGAGAAGACGGCGGCGCTGGAGCGTGCCAAGAAGGCGTCGGCATCGGAGAAGGCGAAGGGGAGATCCACCAGCCGCAGAGGGTCCTCGTCCAGATCCCGCCTGCCGAAAGGCTGGGTCCAAGGAGACTGGATCCAGTCGACCATCACGGAGACGGACCTCCTCGACATGGTCAACGAGGGCTTGATCCCTCACGGAGCTGCGAGGTTGCCGGGGAAGGAGTGGCAGCCACAGCCAGAAGAGGGTGAGTGTGTGCTTCTGGCCACTCATGTTGATCGTGGGTTTTCCTTGCCGCCAAGCATTTTCTTCCGTGGCTTCTTGAATTTCTTTGGAGCGCAGC
This sequence comes from Triticum dicoccoides, assembly GCF_002162155.2. Classification (NCBI taxonomy): domain Eukaryota; kingdom Viridiplantae; phylum Streptophyta; class Magnoliopsida; order Poales; family Poaceae; genus Triticum; species Triticum dicoccoides. The sequence goes on from NC_041380.1 coordinate 425,380,848, forward strand.
TCCACCACTTTACCCCAAACTCCATTGCCTATCTTGATGCATTCGTGTCCATGTGTGAGGGTTTCTTGGGCTGTCGACCGCACTGGGGTTTGTTCAAACGTATCTTCACGTGTCGCTCTCAGACCGTGAAGAAGGCGAGCCCAGGTGATGAGAAGACCCGAGTCGTCCAAATGTGTGGGGGCCTGGGGATTCAGGTGAGGAACAATAGCACCTTCCCGCCCATGTCCTTTCCCGAGTCCGTCAGAGGCTGGCAGTCGACTTGGTTCTACTGTCAGGTCCAGTCGACTCCAGGGCAGTCGAGTGGACTCCCTCCGTTTACCATGGACCGAGTGAACAAGCCCTCCCCTCTGAAGCTGATTCCGGAGGAGAAAGCCGACGTGAAGATGTTGATGGAGCGCGTGGTGCAGTTGGTCCGGGAGGGGGTGACGGGCATGGATCTTCTGGAGGTCTTCCTCAGGCGTCGCATCCAACCCCTTCAATTCCGGAGCCACTGCATGTGGTTGTACTGTGGGCCCGAAGACGAGACTAGAGTCCATCCAGAAGAAGTCGACGATGCCACTTTGGAAAGATGGATGGTAGCCGTTACCGGAAACAGGGACAACCCGCGCGGAGCCAGAAGGATTCCTCCACTCGACCACAACAGCGACCCAAACAAGGTACACTTGCTCTGCTTTCCATTGTGTCCTTGTCGTATTCATTTCTGCTAACCCTGCCGACTGGTCGACTGATCCTTGTTTGGGCATCTGCTAGGCTTTCACCGAGCTGTACTCGATGCCCAATGGGGCACAAGCTTCGACTGAAGAAGGCGAGGCGAGCGGGGGCGAGGCGAGCGGGGGCGAGAGCCAGGAAGAGGAGGAATGGGACTCGGATGCTGCAGGGGATGATGACGACGATGATGATGATGAAGGTGACGAAGATGACATTGAGGACGAAGAAGAAGAGGAGGAGGAGGCCGTTCCACCGCGCTCAGAAAGGCGGTCGAAGCTTGTCCACGACCCTTCGACCGAACGTGGTAAGGGGGTTGCGACCGCCACTCAGTCGACCAAGCGCCCTCGGACCACCTCTCCGGCGCCGACTGAAAAGGCGCCGAAGCAGCTCAGGGCGGCCTCATCGAAGCCGACCAAGCTCCTGCCGAAGATGAAGGTGTCTATCCCCACCATATCAGGGTAATTGTGTTGCTCACATTTTCTTATTCTGTGCGAACTTTATTTTTGGTCGACGCTGAAGTTAGTCGACTGATCCTTTGGAGTTGCAGTGCTGCTACTTCTGAGACCTCGGCCCGGGCCGATGACCACGAGATGGAGGATGCGGCAACTTCGAACCCAGGTACTGTATTCTTAACACCGTTTTTAGTCGACTGACTCGCGACCTCTGATCCTGATTCTTCTTCGCAGCTCCGCCCCATACTGTTATCGATCTTCCTGACGACGACGAGGATGAAGAACCACTGGCACGCAGGAAGAGTCGGAAAACGCCCGCCAGTAAGGTGCCTCAGGATGCGACGGCGCCTGAGACTCTGACTGTGGAGGAAGAGAACACCACTCGACACACGGTGTCCTTCGCGAATCCACTGACGAGTGCTCAGCAGCCCTCCTTCTTCACGACTCACCACGTCCCAGAGGACCAAGCTGGTGCAGCGAAGGAGGCAATACGCCAGGCGGGACTCATGATGGAGCAGCTGAAGACCATCCGGGATGCGAGCCAGGCAGCTTATGACGCCAGCTCTGCCCTCCAAAGCAATGTCCAGGTCAGTCGACTGCTGTTTGTTCTGTTGGATATGCTACCAAAAACTTTTCTTTTCCGGAATTTATATTAGTCACCCACTGGGTGTGTCGAATAAACTCCGTGTTAGCGGGGGCACGCTGAGTGCACCCACTGGGTGTAGTCCCCAAGGCTAAGGTCGACTGCTGGCAGTCGGCCTTAGGCTTTATGATGTCAATCTTTCTCTCAGTCGACTGGTCGACTGGATTTCACAAATCGGTGGGGGCACGCTAAGTGCACCCACTGGGTGTAGTCCCCAAGGCTAAGGTCGACTGCTGGCAGTCGGCCTTAGGCTTTATAATGTAAATCTTTCTGTCAGTCGACTGGTCGACTGGATTTCACAAACCGGTGGGGGCACGCTGAGTGCACCCACTGGGTGTAGTCCCCGAGACTGTGGTCGACTGCTTGTAGTTGATCACAGTCTTAGAGAATGCATCTCGCACGCTTTTTTTTTTTTTGAGGTCGACTGGTCGACTTTGTCTTCAACAGGATTAGTGGGGGCACGCTGAGTGCACCCACTGGGTGTAGTCCCCGAGACTACGGTCGAATGCTTGTATTCGGCTGTAGTCTTAGAAACGTGTGTTTTTCCCTTTCTCACTCGGAAGTGAGTTACATTTGACGTTTAGTCGATTGGTTCTTCGCAGAACTCCTGTGATCTTGTGGCTCGCTACTCAGAGCTGGAACAAAAACATACTCAAGTCGAGCTGAGCTTGAAGCTGGTTCAGGAGAAGCTGACAAAGGCAAAGGAGGAGACCGAAGGTATGTTTGGTGAGACCCTGACGACTGCTTTTCCCCTTGCTTGTTTCAGCACCTGATCTTGCTGTAACTTGCAGGCAAGGTAAGGGAGGCCCAGCAGAAGAAAGACCTTGAGCTAGCTGAGAAGATCAAGCTTGTTGACGAGAAGTTAGCTTCAGTCACCAAGCTCGAACAAGACAATACCAATCTGAAAACTGCTCTTGGGATTGCCAACAAGGAAGTCAGTCGACTGAGAACTGACAAAGCTGCCTTGACCGACCAAGTCAGCAAATTGACTGAGAAGAAAACTGAACTGGAGGCCTTCCTGAGTGGCCTTGCCAAGAAGCTGTTTCTTATGCTTGAAGGTAAACCTCCATGTTTGGCAAATATTTCCAATTGTGGCTTCTTCCATTCGACTATCCCCTTGACTTAGTGATCACCCTTGCAGAATTTTGTCAAAACTTCGAAGAGGAAACCAGCCGACTGGAGCCAAACCTTGACCCCGTCAATTCTCCGGTGAACGACGAAGTTGCCATGGATGTTTTCCGACTGGAGTCTCGTGTCGCAGCTGTCGTGGACTATCTCGCAAGGCTGAAGGCCGCCACATCTCGCATCGACTCGACGCTCTGGCCTGAGGAGACACTTCAGAATGACCTTGAGTCGCTGATGGCCCGCTTGAACACGATCCCTGGTCGAGTGCAGGAGTGGAAGAAGTCCTCGGCTCGGTGTGGTGCAGATGTCGCTCTATGTCTGGCCCGAGTCCACTGCAAAGATGCGCGAGAAGAGAAGCTGGCGGCCCTTCGGGTGGCCAATACCAAGAAGCACGACTTCAGATCCTTTATGGAAACTTTCCTTGCAGCTGCCACTCGGATCGCTGACGGGATTGACCTTGATGAATTTGTTGCACCTTCCAGCCCTCCACAGGAGGGGTAAAAAACTTCTTCTGGCTCGACGCTTTAAATTTGCCTCGGTATGCCGAGTGGAATTGTAACCGACAAACCTTAACAGGCTTGACGCCTGAGCTGCAATCGACTTATTCTTTAGTCCACTTAGACGAGCACTGGGCTGCAGCTAAGCCCCCGAGTGAGAGGGTTGCTCTTCACTCGGTAGGATTTTGTAACTTAGGCGAGCACAGGGCCGCAGCTAAGCCCCCGAGTGAGAGGATTGCTCTTCACTTGGTAGGATTTTCACAACTTAGGCGAGTGCTTGGACTGCAGCTAAGCCTCCGAGTGGAAGGCTGGCTTACCACTCGGTAGGATTTTTATAACTTAGGCGAGCACGAGGCTGCAGCTAAGCCTCCGAGTGGAAGGCTGGCTTACCACTCGGTAGGATTTTTACAACTTAGGCGAGTGCTTGGACTGCAGCTAAGCCTCCGAGTGGAAGGCTGGCTTACCACTCGGTAGGATTTTTATAACTTAGGCGAGCACGAGGCTGCAGCTAAGCCTCCGAGTGGAAGGCTGGCTTACCACTCGGTAGGATTTTTACAACTTAGGCGAGTGCTTGGACTGCAGCTAAGCCTCCGAGTGGAAGGCTGGCTTACCACTCGGTAGGATTTTTATAACTTAGGCGAGCACGAGGCTGCAGCTAAGCCTCCGAGTGGAAGGCTGGCTTACCACTCGGTAGGATTTTGATAACTTAGGCGAAACGGATTCGCAGCTAAGCCTCCGAGTGGGAGTCTGGTTCACCACTCGGTAGGAATTTGATACCTTAGGCGAAACGGATTCGCAGCTAAGCCCCCGAGTGAGAGGGTTGCTCTTCACTCGGTAGGATTTTTACAAACTTAGGCGAAACGGATTCGCAGCTAAGTCACCCACTGAGGGGAATTTCATTGGACAAAAAATAAAAAGTGACAGATATTATGGAGGAACTATGACACTTATTATTTTGGGGTCCATGAACTACAGAAGTACTTTATTGCAACTCATCCGAGTGATAAAGCTTAAGTGTAAAACGGGCGGAGTAGCTCCGCGTTCCAAGCTCGGGGCTCGTCGATATTATGCTCGACGTTGTAAAGACGATACGCCCCGTTGTGGAGAACCTTGGTGACGATTAAGGGGCCTTCCCAAGAAGGAGCAAGCTTGTGTGGTTTGTGCTGATCTACTCGGAGAACCAAATCCCCTTCCTGGAAGGCTCGACCTCTCACATTTCGGGCGTGGAAACGCCGCAGATCTTGTTGGTAGATGGTCGACCGGATCAGAACCATCTCCCTTTCTTCCTCTAAAAGGTCGACTGCGTCCTGCCGCGCTTGTTCAGCTTCTGCTTCGCTGTAGATTTCAACTCGAGGAGCATTGTGGAGAAGATCACTCGGCAAGACTGCCTCAGCTCCATAGACCAAGAAGAATGGAGTTCTTCCGGTCGACCGATTAGGCGTGGTCCGCAGTCCCCAGAGTACAGATGGAAGTTCGTCGACCCAAGCTCCAGCCGCGTGTTTGAGATCACGCATCAGTCGAGGCTTCAGTCCCTTGAGAATCAGTCCATTAGCTCGCTCTGCTTGCCCATTCGACTGCGGATGGGCGACTGATGCGTAGTCGACCCGTGTGCCCTGGGAGTTGCAGAAGGTTCTGAATTCCTCTGAGTCAAAGTTCGACCCATTATCCGTAATGATGCTGTGCGGGACTCCATATCTGAATATTAGTTCCCTGATGAAGCTAACAGCAGTACCGGTGTCGAGGCTCTTGATTGGTTTAGCCTCGACCCACTTGGTGAACTTGTCGACTGCCACCAGTACATGCGTGAAGCCACTTCGTCCTGTTCTCAAAGGGCCGACCATGTCCAGCCCCCAAACTGCAAAAGGCCAGACGAGTGGGATGGTCTTCAAAGCTGACGCAGGTTTGTGCGACATATTCGAGTAGAACTGACATCCCTCGCACTTATCCACTATCTCCTTTGCCATCTCATTCGCCTTGGGCCAGTAAAATCCGGCTCGGTATGCTTTGGCCACGATGGTCCGGGAGGACGCATGATGACCACAGGTCCCCGAGTGAATATCATTGAGGATGAGTCGACCTTCTTCTGGTGTTATGCACTTCTGACCGACTCCAGTCGTGCTCTCTCTGTATAATTGTCCTTTGATGACGGTGAAGGCCTTAGATCGACGGACGATCCGTCGAGCCTCTTCCTCATCCTCCGGAAGCTCTTTCCTCAAGATATATGCGACATACGGAATCGTCCAGTCGGGAATGACTACCAAAACCTCCATGATCAAGTCGACCACCGCTGGGACTTCAACTTCAGTCGGATCTGTGGCACTCTTGGGCTGTGGAGTTTCTTCGGTGAAAGGATCTTCTTTGACTGACGGAGTGTGTATATGCTCCAAGAACACACCACTCGGAATGGCTTCTCTCTTGGAACCTATCTTTGCTAGATCATCAGCTGCTTGATTTTTCAGTCGGGGTATATGATGGAGCTCCAACCCCTCGAACTTTTTCTCTAGCTTCCTCACTGCACTGCAGTATCCAGTCATGGCTGGGCTTCTCACGTCCCACTCTTTCATCACCTGATTGACCACTAAATCCGAGTCGCCATAGACCATTAGGCGACGGACGCCGAGTGAAATGGCCATGCGCAACCCATATAGGAGGGCCTCATATTCTGCCTCATTGTTGGAGGAATCAAAGTGAATCTGGAGCACATATCTGAGCTTATCTCCTCTGGGGGAAACCAGGACCACCCTAGCACCGGAACCATTCAACATCTTAGAACCATCGAAAAACATGGTCCAATGCTCCAAGTGAACTTCAGTCGGCTGCTGCTGTTCGATCCACTCGGCGAGGAAATCTGCTATTGCCTGGGACTTAATGGCTTTCTTTGCCTCAAACTTGATATCAAGGGGAAGAAGTTCAATCGCCCATTTGGCCACTCGACCAGTTGCATCTCTGTTGTGCAAAATCTCTGATAGTGGAGCGTCGCTGACGACTGTGATTGAATGGTCAGAGAAATAATGAGCAACCTTCTTTGTGGTCATGTATATTCCATACACAAGCTTCTGATAATGAGGATATCTCTGCTTGGATGGAGTCAAGACTTCAGACAAATAATACACTGGGCGTTGAACTTTGAGAGCTTTTCCTTCTTCTTCCCGCTCGACCGTTAGCACAGTACTGACGACTTGTCCTGTGGCTGCGATGTAGAGCAACAGAGGCTCTTTGCTGATTGGAGCAGCAAGCACCGGCTGGGTGGAGAGCAGAGCTTTTAGCTCGGCAAACGCTGCATCAGCTTCTGGAGTCCACTCGAACTTGTCAGCCTTCTTCATCAGTCGGTAAAGAGGCAATGCCTTTTCACCGAGTCGTGAGATGAATCGACTTAATGCGGCCAAGCATCCAGTAAGCTTCTGGGCATCGTGCACTCGCACAGGGCGTTTCATTCGGAGAATAGTGCCAATCTTTTCTGGGTTGGCGTCGATTCCCCGTTCGGAAACGAGAAAACCGAGTAACTTGCCACCAGGAACTCCAAATGTGCACTTTGATGGATTGAGCTTGATATCATACCTTCTGAGGTTGGCAAATGTTTCGGCCAGGTCAGCGAGCAGGTCGGAACCTTTTTGTGACTTGACAACAATATCATCCATATAAGCTTCCACATTCCGACTGATTTGAGTGAGTAGACACTTCTGGATCATTCGCATAAATGTGGCTCCGGCATTCTTGAGGCCGAATGGCATGGTGATATAGCAGAAGCACCCGAATGGAGTGATGAAAGCTGTTTTTACTTCATCGGGCCCATACAGACGGATCTGGTGGTACCCGGAGTAAGCATCTAAAAAAGACAACCTCTCGCATCCCGCGGTCGAGTCAACAATTTGATCTATGCGAGGGAGAGGAAAGTGATCTTTCGGGTAGGCCCAGTTGATGTGCTTGAAATCAATGCACATTCGGAGCGACTTGTCCTTCTTAGGAACCATGACGACATTAGCGAGCCACTCGGAGTGGAATATCTCTCGGATAAATCCTGCCGCCAACAGTCGAGCCACTTCTTCACCGATGGCCTTTCTCTTCTGGACGGCGGACCGCCGAAGATGTTCTTTGACTGGCTTTGCAGACGAGTCGACTCTTAGGCGATGCTCAGCCAGTCCCCTGGGAACACCTGGCATGTCAGCGGGCTTCCATGCAAAAATGTCCCAGTTCTCACGGAGGAACTGGATGAGCGCTTCTTCCTATTTTGGGTCGAGTGTTGTGGAGATGTGGGTCGGAGCTGCTTCGGGGTCGGTCGGGTGAATGTGAACAGGCTTCGTCTCACCGGACGACTGGAATGCAGATTCTGTGGCGGGCTTCTTGGATCGCAGCAAGTCACTTGGATCTGCGTTTTGCTTGTATTCTTTGAACTCAACCGCTGTCACTTGGGAATCGGCAATTTTGGAGCCCTTCTGAAAGAACTCCTCTGCCTTTTTCCTATCACCGGTGACAGTGATCACACCTTTGGGACCGGGCATCTTCAATTTGAGGTACACGTAACATGGTCGAGCCATGAACCGTGCATAGGCTGGTCTCCCCAAAATGGCATGATATGCACTTTGAAAATCCACGACCTCAAACGTCAACTTTTCTTTGCGAAAATGCTTTGAATCGCCAAACACTACGTCCAAAGCTATCTGGCCGAGTGACTCGGCCTTCTTCCCTGGTATAACTCCATGGAAGCTCATGTTACTAGTGCTCAGTCGGGACATCGGAATGCCCATACCTTTCAACGTGTCTGCATATAACAGATTCAGCCCACTTCCACCGTCCATCAGCACCTTTGTCAGTCGAGTGCCTTCGACAACTGGATCGACCACCAAAGCTTGCCTCCCAGGGGTGGCAATATGAGTCGGGTGATCAGATTGGTCGAATGTGATGGGTGTTTGAGACCACTTCAGATAATTTGCCTTTGCTGGGGCAACCATGTTAACCTCTCGGTTAATCACTTTCAGTCGACTTCTGCTTTCCACATCTGCGAAGATCATCAGAGTGGAGTTGATATGCGGATATCCTCCCTCACTGTCCTCTTTGTCTTCGGCCTTGTCCGGCTCCTTCTCCTTGTCCTTAGACTGTTTTCCCTGAAACTGCTGGATCAGGAGTCGACATTGGCGAGTGGTGTGCTTTGGGTAAATGATATTCCCCTCTTCATCTTTCTTAGTGTGAATGTGACACGGCATATCCATCACGTCGTTCCCTTCTTTATCCTTTACCTTCTTGGGGTTCCAGGATCCTTTTGGTTTTCCCTTAAACTTTCCTTGAGTCACGGCCAGAGCCTCTCCAGGAGCTGCCGGTTCAGCCTTCCGCTTCTGTTTCCGACTGGTGTTTCCTTTTTCCGACTGACTCGGCTTGTGCTTGCCGCTTCGGAGTCGGTCTTCTTCTTCACCGTTCGCGTACTTGGTAGCAATCTCCATCATCCGACTCAAGGTCATGTCACCGGTTCGACCAAATTTCAAACTCAGTTCTCTGTTCTTCACGCCGTCTTTGAAGGCGCATACTGCCTGATGATCAGAGACATTTTCCACAGTGTGGTGCAAAGTGATCCACCTCTGAATATACTCTCTGAGAGTCTCATTAGTTTTCTACACGCAGACTTGCAACTCTGTCAATCCCGCTGGTCGCTTGCAAGTCCCTTCAAACGTTCTGACGAACACTCGGGACAGATCTTCCCAAGTGTGAATGCTGCTAGGAGGTAATTGAGTCAACCATGCCCTGGCAGAACCTTCCAACATGAGGGGCAAATGCTTCATGGCCACCTCGTCGTTCCCACCACCGATCTGAACTGCCACTCGGTAGTCTTCAAGCCAAGTTTCAGGCTTAGACTCACCAGTGAACTTGCTGACTCCTGTTGCCAACCTGAAATTGGGGGGGATAACTGCGGCTCTGATAGCTCTGCTGAAACATTTAGGACCAGAAACATGTACTCGACTGCTCGTGGGTACATCTCTGTCGAGTGCACCTCGATGGGCTCTGTTCCGGTCGACCAACCCTTGCACGATAATGGATCGCGCGTCGAAGCCTGGCTCTCTGGGGTCAACTGGAACCCTACGCCCTGTACTGTACTGACGCCTATCATCTGGCTGCCGAGGAGCGTAAGACCTACCCCTTGGAGGGGAATAGGGCACTCGACGCCTATCATCTCGGTCGAGTCTGTCGCCATATTGATCTCGCCGATTCTCACGCCCTTCGCGCCGCGGAGGCGATCTGGGGCTGTGAGCCGACTGAACCGTATTCACAGTGACGGATCGACTGTGAATTCTGTTGCGCGACTGAGACACGGCTGAATTCTGATCTCCTGCTGCTCGGAGCAGATCCCTGATCTGCAGCAAACCTCTGCCAGCTTCCGACTGCGAAGGCTGAATGGACTCTGCTATACGGGTCGCAGCTGCTAAATTCTGAATTGGGGTTCGATATACCTGAGTCGGCGGGAAGAGTTGACGTCGACTGGTGTCGGGAACTCGTTGCCGCGCGCGCTCGTCGAGTGCTCGCTGAAGGTTCTCCAGTCGAGTGCGCTCGGCCAAATTGGCGAGACGCGCCTCCTCTAAGGCACGAGCCTCGGGGGTTTCTCCTGCGATGGGAATACGCAGGGGATCTTCGTTCCTGCGGCGAAGCTCTTCTCTTTGCAGAGAGTCGAGTGGCTCGGGCTGATACTCTTCGTAGCCTCGTGCAGGATCGCCGCCGTCACCTGCTCCACCACCACGGGCGAAGCCAGGAGGGCTGTGGGGCCCGTCGACCATCAAGATTTCCGCCGCTGGATCACTGCTTCCGCACTCGGATGCAGTCTCTACGGAGCCAGTCGACTGATCGAACAAGCCGTAGAGAGATTCGTTGGGCTCGATTGCCGCAACTTGGGTAGTGGCCGATTGGCGAGCCACCGCGTGACTCACCCATCGCTGAAGCCTCGACCGGCCTGAGCGCTTGCGCTGGCGGGAGACCGGGAGGGTGGAAGACGGAGGAGCCGACCGATACTGGGTCGATGGTTGCCGCAGCAGAACGCCGCGGATACATGCACGAAAATGCGTCGCACCGCGGACGGGGAGCGCATCTACGTCCAGTGGAGCCTCCTGGAGCCATGCGGAGTCGTCGGCGATGAAGGTGAGAGTGCCGAGACGGATCTCTTGACCCTCGATCAAAACTCCAGCAGACACCATGATGAAAATACTCGGAAGAATTGCAACTTCTCCACAAAATCGCTAAAACACCGGCCCCACGGTGGGCGCCAACTGTCGTGGTTCTAAGCCTGACAGTAGAGTGGGGGGTAGGTATGGAGAGGCAAGTTCCTAGCTATGGAGAGGTTGTAAGCACAAAGGATGTACGAGTTCAGGCCCTTCTCGGAAGAAGTAACAGCCCTACGTCTCGGAGCCCGGAGGCGGTCGAGTGGATTATGAATGTATGGATTACAAGGTGCCGAACCCCTCTGCCTGTGGAGGGGGGTGGCTTATATAGAGTGCGCCAGGACCCCAGCCAGCCCACGTAGGAGAGGGTTTAAGGTGAGTTAAGTCTGGGGTGTTACTGGTAACGCCCCACATAAAGTGCCTTTACTATCATAAAGTCTACTTAATTACAGGCCGTTGTGGTGCAGAGTGCCTCTTGACCTCCTGGTGGTCGAGTGAGTCTTCGTGGTCGAGTCCTTCAGGCTAGTCGAGTGAATCCTCGTTGGTCGACTGGAAGGCAACCTCTTCTAGGGATGTCCTAGGGTAAGTTACTTGGAACAGGTCCATGACCCTACCCTAGGTACATAACCCCATCATTATCCTCGATGGCAACAATACAATGCGTGCCTTGGTGCCCCTTCTGTCACTGGGAAAGGACACCGCAAGATTGAATCCAAAGCTAAGCACTTCTCCCATGGCAAGAACTACCAATCTAGTAGGCCAAACCAAACTGATAATTCAAAGAGACTTGCAAAGATAACCAATCATACATAAAAGAATTCAGAGAAGATTCAAATAATATTCATAGATAGACTTGATCATAAAACCACAATTCATCGATCTCAACAAACACACCGCAAAAAGAAGATTACATCGAATAGATCTCCACGAGAGAGGGGGAGAACATTGTATTGAGATCCAAAAAGAGAGAAGAAGCTATCTAGCTACTAGCTATGGACTGGTAGGTCTGAAGTAAACTACTCACACTTCATCGGAGGGGCTTGGATGATGATGTAGAAGCCCTCCGTGATCGATGCCTCCTCCGGCGGAGCTCTAGAACAGGCCCCAAGATGGGATCTCGTGGATACAGAAAGTTGCGGCGGTGGAATTAGGTTTTTGGCTCCGTCCCCAATCGTTTGGGGGTACATGGATATATATAGGAGGAAGAAGTACATCGGTGGAGCTTCGAGGGGCCCACGAGGCAGGGGGCGCCCCCTACCCTCGTGACCACCTCGCGGCTTTCTTGACGGAGGGTCCAAGTCTCCTGGATCTTATCTGATGAGAAAATCACGTTTCCGAAGGTTTCATTCCGTTTGGACTCCGTTTGATATTCCTTTTCTTCGAAACCCAAAAACAGGCAAAAACAACAATTTTGGGCTGGGCCTCCGGTTAATAGGTTAGTCCCAAAAATAATATAAAAGTGGAAAATAAAGGCCAATAATGTCTAAAACAGTAGATAATGTAGCATGGAGCAATCAAAAATTATAGATACGTTGGAGACGTATCATTGGTCGTGGTAGTGACCACTGGAAAGATCACCGTTTGAGACCAATTGTTGGTCATGGTTGTGATCGCCGGAAAGATCACCATTTGGTTTTGATCACGAGGTGATCAAGATGGTATATTGCTTGGCCGGTTAGCCAAGAGTGATATGGTTATGGATATCTGAGATGGTGATTTATTAGTATTGTATATCAGTTTCATACCATGCTTAGTAGTTGTTTCATCATAATAGTTGTTAATTTAATTAACCTGTTAAATGCTATGTTATTGTCTTGCCTTGATGTTTATGGTTGTTGTGAGCTTGAAAGTACATTCAATCTACTGACCTGGCGTGTCATGCCAGATTGCAGGTGATGCCATGATTGCTTGATTGCTTGTCGATGGTGGCCGTGCGTGCGAGCTAGATCGTGTCCCAGCTAGAATCCCTGCGGAGTGGAGTGCACCACCTTCGTCGTTGTTCCGCTGCTACGAGTTGTTTCGCTGCTAGCATAGAGCAAGTGTAGTATTGCAGGGGGTACGTGGTTTGACATTCGAGGGGTGCCTATGGTTTTGTCTCTGTCCCCGATCATTTGGGGGTACGTGGATATATATAGGAGGAAGAAGTACGTCGGTGGAGCTTCGAGGGGCCCACGAGGCAGGGGGCGCGCCCTAGGGGGGGCGCCCCTACCCTCGTGAGCACCTTGTGGCTTTCTTGACGGAGGGTCCAAGTCTCTTGGATCTTATTTGATGAGAAAATCACATTTCCGAAGGTTTCATTCCGTTTGGACTCCGTTTGATATTCCTTTTCATCGAAACCCTAAAACAGGCAAAAAACAGCAATTCTGGGCTGGGCCTCCGGTTAATAGGTTAGTCCAAAAAATAATATAAAAGTGGAAAATAAAGCCCAATATTGTCTAAAACAGTGGATAATATAGCATGGAGCAATCAAAAATTATAGATACATTGGAGACGTATCACCCGTCTAGGCTTTCATTTTTAACATGCGCAGCCCACGACCTCAGATGGGAGGTCCATAGGCCTGTTTGTATTTTCTTAGGGCCGTCATGTATCAACCGGCCTATGGACCTCCCATCCGAGGTTTTATTTTTGGCAGCCCAATTTATGTATTTTTTTTGAAGAGAACACAGAGGTCTGTTCTATTTTTCTATATAAGAATAGGAACGCCAGGTCCAACTTATGTTTCCCTCCTAACTATATTATATATATTCAAATTATTTTATATGTTATTATATATTATTTTTATTGTCATCATATATTTAACAGATACTTACATATGTAAGAAAACAATATCCCACATCTTATTAACTTATAAAAATAATTTCTTAACAAATAAAATCCTAGATTGTTTTGGCATGAAAATCCTAGTGATTGTGTACAAAAGCTTGGTAAGATTTAAGGATGAATGTAATAATATCACTTATTATTTAAATATATTTATAACAAAATGCTCAACCCCTTTTTAGTTTTTGTTAACATTGCTGGCCCAACCCAACATTATAATTAGAATCAGCCCAACCAAATCGTGTATTTCGAGAAAGTGCAAATGGCCTGTAATTTTTTAAGAAATAAAATAAATGGGCCGCATGGACGCTACATTATTTGTTCACCTAGCCCAGCTAATGGCTGTAATTCAAAAAAAAGATCAAATTGACTGTAAATTCTACCATGAAAAAAAAGACTGTAAATTCTGAAAAATGGGTTGAATACGTGCCACATTTTTGGAGGCTGAAATGTGGGCCAATAGGTCGAAGCCAACGCAAGCCATTGTCAATTTAGTCAACAAATGATTCTGACATGTTAGCCGTTGGGTTTACATCCAACGACTGGCATCCATCTTCAATCTCTCGCCTTCTTCCTCCAGCACCGCCGGGACCACCTCCCGCCTCCTGCTGCTAGCAGCTCTGCTTAGCACGCTTCGCTATGAAGCGCTACTCCACCGTTGGCCAGGCCATCCCTCCACCCCTCCACACCTCCTCTTCTTCTCCACCGACTGCCGAACCACACCGCACTAGAACCAGTTAACCCTCGTACACCTCTCCGTCTGTGACTCTAGTCCCGCGCCTTGCCTCTCCGGTTTGTTGTTGTCCGGGTTCTCGCCGTCGTCCACCACCTTGGATGCGCTCGGCGTGGCGTGGTCAATGTGGTCAACGAACAACACCATCGGAAGTAGACTATGCATGGAGAGGCTGACAGCTGGGTCCATGGCCGCTGAGGGAGTCCTGGATTAGGGGGTCTCCGGACAGCCGGACTATATCCTTTGGCCGGACTATTGGACTATGAAGATACAAGATTGAAGACTTCGTCTCGTGTTCGGATGGGACTCTACTTGGCGTGGAAGGCAAGCTAGGCAATACGGATATGTATATCTCTTCCTTTGTAACCGACCTTGTGTAACCCTAGCCCCTTTCGGTGTCTATATAAACTAGAGGGGTTTAGTCCGTAGGACAACATACAATCATACCATAGGCTAGCTTCTAGGGTTTAGCCTCTCTGATCTCGTGGTAGATCAACTCTTGTAATACTCATATCTTCAAGAATAAATCAAGCAGGACATAGGGTTTTACCTCCATCAAGAGGGCCCGAACCTGGGTAAAACATCGTGTTCCCTGCCTCCTGTTACCAGCCGCCTTAGACGCACAGTTCGGGACCCCCTACCCGAGATCCGCCGGTTTTGACACCGACATTGGTGCTTTCATTGAGAGTTCCTCTGTGTCGTCGCTGTTAGGCTTGATGGATCCTACTATCATCGATAGCGATGCAGTCCAGGGTGAGACTTTTCTCCCCGGACAGATATTCATATTCGGCGGCCTCGCACTGCGGGCCAACTCGCTTGGCCATCTGGAGCAGATCGAAAGTTACGCCCCTGGCCACTAGGTCAGGTTTGGAAGCTTAAACTACAAGGCCGATATCCGCGGAGACTCGATCTTCGACAGATTCGAGCCCCTGCCTTGTGTGCCGCGCGGTCACGATGAGTACGATTTAGCTCTACCATCGGACAGTGTTCGAGAAATTGCACCGGCAGTCGCTCCGACCCTCAATTCGGATCCAGTTTCGCCATCCGTGGACGGGTGGATAGACCCCGCCACAAAGGCCGTATCCTCTGCGGCGATCGAGCCGAATATCGACCTTACCCTTCACGAGAGCCGTGTTGCCAAACTGTCGGATCCTTCCACGGCCACGGACTCCGAACCGCCTGCGCCCGTTCCTATCAAATCCGATTGGGCGCCGATCATGGAATTTACCTTTGTGGATATTTTTCAGCACTCGCCCTTTGGCAACATACTGAACTCATTAAGATCTCTCTCCTTGTCAGGAGAGTCCTGGCCGAACTACGTCCGGCAGGATTGGGATGCGGATGACGAAGAAATTCGCCGCCCACCGACCACCCACTTAGTAGCCACTGTCGATGACTTAACTGACATGCTCGACTTCGACTCCGAAGACATCGACGGTATGGACAATGATGCGGGAGGCGAAGAGGAACCACTGCCCACAGGGCACTGGACGCCCACTTCATCACATGACGTATACATGGTGGACACACCCAAAGAAAATAACTATGAGGAACGAAAGGACGCAGCGAAGGGTTGTTCCCTCGAGAAGCAGTCAAAGCGGCGGCGTAAACGCCGCTCCAAATCCCGCCTCGGCAGAAATAACAATCACATAGACCCAGTGTTAGAGTAGGGTGAACCATTGCCCGACCACGGCAACACAGAAAATCAAGCCGAACAACCCAACCCCGTCGAAGATAACAGTCCGGACGACATCACACCGGACAGGCACCAGGAGCAACATAATGCCCACCAAAGGCTTGTTGCTAGAGCGAGGAGTCTGAAAAAACAGAAGCAAAGGCTCAAGGCTGCACAAGACACACTCAAAATGAAATGGAGTGAAGTACTCAACACTGCAGCAAAATATGGCAGTAATCGCCACACCAAGAGCTATCCGAAGCGAAAGTTGCTACGTGAATTTGATAAGGAGGCCTTAGATCCTCCATAATTAAAAAATAAAACGGACATCCGGTCGGATAGACGACCTCATAGCCAACATAAAGCGGCAATCGACGCTGCACATAAACCAGTACGCGATCCGCGTAAGGGCTCGCATCAAAAGGACGGCGCAACCAGGTCCATCTATGGACCACGCAGGCGCGCTCCAACATACAATGCAACACAACAAACATCCAAACACCACGGTACACCCAAATACAGGGGTGCCGCACACCCTCTATGTTTCACCGACGAGGTGCTGGATCATGAATTTCTAGAGGGATTCAAACCCGTAAACATAGAGGCGTATGACGGAACAACCGACCCTGGGGTCTGGATTGAGGACTACATCCTCCATATCCATATGGCTCGAGGATATGATCTCCACGCCATCAAGTACTTACCCCTCAAGCTCAAAGGGCCAGCTCGGCACTGGCTTAAAAGCCTCCTCGAAAACTCCATCGGAAGCTGGGAAGAGCTCGAAGACGCCTTTCGGGCAAATTTTCAAGGGATATATGTCCGAACACCGGATGCAGACGATTTAAGTCATATAACTCAACAGCCCGGTGAGTCAGCCCGAAAAGTTTGGAACATGTTCCTCACTAAAAAGAACCAAATAGTTGACTATCGGGACGCCGAAGCCTTAGCAGCCTTCAAGCATAGCATTCGAGACGAATGGCTTGCCAGACACCTCAGTCAAGAAAAGCCGAGAACAATGGCAGCATTAACAAGCCTCATGACCCGTTTTTGCGTGGGCGAGGACAGCTGGTCAGCCCGATGCAGCACCAGCGACCCAAGTACATCCGAAGTCAGGGATGGAAACAGGAAATCACGACGTAGCGAGAATAAGCGCCGAATAAAGAAGACATCCTGAAGAGCATGGCGGTAAACGCCGGATTTAGAAGCTCTCGGCCAGGGCAGCAGAAGCCGTCCTCCAAAGGCAATAGAGACGAATTATCCAGCCTAAACAAAATTTTGGACCAAATATGTCAGATCCATAGCACCCCTGATAAACCTGCAAATCATACCCACAGAGAATGTTGGGTCTTCAAACAGTCCGGCAAGCTCAACACCGAACACAAGGGGCAGGATACACCAAGTGAAGACGAGGACAAGCCTCGCAAGCAAAGCACAGGGGAACATAAGAAATTCCCACCATAAGTCAAAACAGTCAACATGTTACACATGATAAAAGGGAGAAACAAAGCGGCACCTTTAGAGGAACATGCCCCAGGGCCTATCACCGCGGAGCTACGCCACTGGTCGTCCCAACCGATCACCTTCGACCATCGGGATTACTCGGCAAGTATCCGCCGTGCAGGATGGGTTGCCTTGGTATTAGATCCAATAATTGATGGATACCACTTCACCCGAGTCTTGATGGACGGCTGCAGCAGTTTGAATCTGATATATCAGGACACAGTCCGCAAAAGGGGGATAGGCCCAACAAAAATTTGTCGCAGCAATGCTACCTTTAAAGGAGTAACACCAGGCCCGGAGGCTCACTGCAGGGGCTCCCTGCTACTAGAGGTTATATTCGGCTTCCCCGACAACTTCCGCGGCGAAAATTTAAATTTCCACGTCGCTCCGTTCCAAAGAGGCTATCAAGCACTACTTGGACGCGAAGCTTTCGCTCACTTTAACGCAATACCGCATTACGCTTCCCTCAAGCTCAAGATGCCCGGTCCACGCGGCATCATTATAGTAAATGGAAATATTGAGCGCTCCTTGCGCGCCGAAGATGGTGCGGCCGCCTTGGCTGCCGCACAGTAAAATGCCTCACCAACTGAAGCATTTGACAGGTCGTTAAGACCACAGACACGGCTAGACGAGTCCGGCTCAACTATATGTAATTAATACAGGTTTGATGGCTATACCCCTATTACAATACAAGGGGCTCAACGCGCGCGCAAAAGTGGCAATAAGGCTCACCTTTACTCATTTTCGACTATATATTGTTCATTTAGTATGACTTAACTTTTGCACGGCAACTTTTCAATTAAGCTACTCTCTTTTTCAGATGACCATCGTGCTACACCCGTCCAGGATACGGCACAATGGAGACACAGGCGCAGATGTGCAGCAGGGACCCGTTCCAAGGATTCTTTGTAGATTAAGACCCTGCGTAAACCTTTTTTACTGTCTCTTGTTGATTTACATCCCTCGGAATCTCTGTACAACCGAGAAGGATGCTGATGTCTTGGCATGTGGCCACGCCAGAATAATGCACATACCTGGACACTAGGGGCTTATTACAAAGGGTACTGTTTAGACCTGGTTTACACCATAAAGACCGAATACCTTAGGGAGTGTTCCGCGTCGCGAGTTTGGCCTTATATGCATCAGCTCTGAATCATGTCTTTGGTCAAATGTTGGGTTTTCCTGGCTCTTGTGTTTTGCCTCCTTACGTTTCGCTCTATCGGCTAAGGCGGCACCAGGAGAACTACTGCGATTGCGCCCTGGTTCATCCGGACGAGCACCTCAGTAGAGAAAGCCGAAAACTGACTGTCATGATATAGCGTGAGACTGGTCAACCACTCGATGACCTATTGGAATCTTCGGGATTCCTCTGCATTAACGAAGGGCAGTTTCCCGGCCACGCACGTATGCACCCCAAATCCGGACGAGTGCGGAGCCACCAGGGGCTATATAGTAGCCCCACTGTCAAACTCCTATGGCTAAGTGAAAGTGTTAAAGCATATAGTCCGGTTGCCTAGTTCGCTGCGCTATCACCTCCTTATTAGGACCAAGACGTTGGATTAAGTGTGAATACACGTCTTCTGCGAACACCCCCGCATTATATGCGTGGGGGCATAAGCCGACGATTGCAATCTTTCAGGTTATACACATGTATACATAAACGGCCGCACAGGAGGCATCACAATACTTTTGGGCAAAAGTATAAATATAGCCTTGATAAATTCAATAAAACGTTGTTTTTACAATGGGAATACATGTCACTCAAACATAGCATTCTTCGAGCACTGGGCCTCTAGCGTTCAAGCGCCCTCAAGAACTTCTTCAAAATAGTGCTCGGCAGCCACTCGGCCTATGGCCGAACCCTGCACCGTGACAGTGGTGGCATCCATCTCCGCCCAGTATGTTTTGACACGGGCAAGGGCCATCCGCGAGCCTTCTATGCACACCGACCTCTTCATCGCATTAATGCGTGGCACCACACCAAGGAACTGCTGCACCAAGCTAAAATAGTTGTTCGGCTTTGGCCTTTCCGGCCATAGATGATCCACAGCATACCTCATGGCGAGTCTGAACAATCTATTGAGTTTGGCCCATTCGGCAAGCTGATCATTCAATGAAAGCGGACACTCTGGAACGTTAAATTGCGACCAGAACAGCTTGTCCACTTCATGATCTGTTTGATCTCGGAAGTATTCGGCCGCACCAACAGCGCTTGCCGCTAAGTCCAGATATGCGTCGGCCGAACTCCACAGCCGATACAGAGGGGCATACCGCGGATCACTGAACTTCCTCCGCAGCATAAAGGGCTTCCCAGCCACAATGTCCCCGGCTTCATGCAGTTCCTCCTTCTTCGCTCTCATTGCAGAGCGGGTGTCTTTGGTCGCCATTGTGGCCTTTTCAAGGTATGTAGCCTTCGCCCAGTTTTCTTCTTCAAGAAACTGGCAGCGGTCGGTAGTGTATTTTAACTTCATAACCATTTGTCCATTTTGTCTTTGCTCTCGCTATGAGCGGCCTTCTCGGCTTTCAACTCTTCGGCCGCATTACTACTCCTTGCTTGCTCCTTGGCTCGGGCAAGCTCCGCCCGCAGGGCCTCCACGGTGGTAGCTCCATCTGCAGTCACAACATATTAAAGATACTGGCATCACGCTGCTCTTACTATGTGACATTCACTGTAAATATCACCTACCCTATGCCTCGTCAAGCCGCTTGTTAACAAGCTCGATGTCGGCATCGGCCGCATCCAGTCGCCGTTTTAATTCAGCAACCCCATCAGTCTGGCTAGCCACCGGAGCTTCAGACACCTCCACATAACGGCGGTCTGGTCATTACCTGGGACTACGATCCTCTGTTCGCTGCCGTCCTCGATGACAACCAGAGTCTCAGGGGCTACTATCTACACAGGCGCACCTAAAATGTGCGGTACTACCACAAACGCGTATCATTCCACGTACCTCAAAGCCCGTTAGTAGACTCATAAAGGCTTCATGCAACCCGTTTTCGGCGGATGAAATCCTTTCAATCACCGTACACATTAATGTGCGGTGCTCTTCTGAGATAGTCGCTCGCTCTAGCAGACCCTTCAGTATGTCCGACCGCATACGAAGAGGTCCTGGACTCTTTTGATTGCTCTCTTCGAGAGCCGGATACTGAGGGCTTCGGGTGACCATGGGATTTCCTTCTGGCCTTGCCGGATCCGAAGAAACTCTCCGTGAAGAGACTTCAAGGTCGCCCGCTTCTTGAGCTAGGGAGTCCGGAGGTGGCGTTTCACTCTCCATCATCTCCGGAAGAAGATCCCACGAAGACGAGCTCTGTTGAGAAGGGCTCAGATTCGAACTTCAAGATAGATGCTTCGGTTATCTTCCTCACAAGTAAGGTAGTATATCTTCACTATTAAGTACTTTTTGATTACTTCAGCTCGTTAGAGGGCTGATCCCCGCACGGACTTTGTGCGGCAAGAGCACCCTCCGAGGCGGGACCCTTTGGTGGAGTTTTCTTCTCCCGTTTGGAAACCTTGGTTTCCGGGTCATGAGAGGTAGTCCTCTTCCTCCCCCGAGGCGAGGGAATGTCAGATTCCTTCCCTTGGTTATCCTCCCTCATGGAGGCGCCCGTTCCCTCGGTTGGAACAGGTAGTGGTGGGGGCCCGCTTTCGCCCTCTTTATTCCCCCCTTCATCTTCCTTTGAGGGCACCAGGCAAGGTGCTGGCTCGAGCATCTTTTCTAGCACTGGATTGTCCAAGCCTTCAGGAAGGGGGGCCGAACACCGGTTCATCTTCGCCTTTGTTCTATAGTCCTGGTCAAAAAGCGATTCTTCAGAATGATGTCATGATAAATGAAAGACAGTGTGTTCGGCTAGAGGATTACTTACTTGGGCCGTTGTGCGGTTACTGCTCAGGCCCACGTCCTCGGAGGTGTCCGGACACTCTATTTGGGGTCCGAAGAACGACTTGTACATCTCCTCGTGAGTCAAGCTGAGGAAATTTTGAATAGCGCGCATCCTGCTGGGTTGAATTCCCACAAGCGGAGGGGCCGGCATTTGCAAGGCTGGACATGATGAACCAGCATGACTTGCACTACCATAACCAAACTAAAATCTCCGTCAAAGAGATCCGGGATGCGGCTCTGCAGTATGGGCACATCCTTGGCTGGACCCCAGCTCAGCCCCCTGTTGATCCATGACATCAGTTGTGGTGGAGGGCCCGAGCGAAAGGCGGGGGAAGCTACCCACTTGGCACTTCTGGGAGCGGTGATGTAGAACCACTCCCGTTGACATAATCTGGACACCTTTGGAAATGAACCTTTTGTCCATGAAGCTCCAGCAATCTTGCTTATTAATGCACCCCCGCACGCTGCATACTGCCCTTCGACCGTCTTCAGCTTCACATCAAAGGTCTTGAGCCACAGGCCGAAGTGAGAGGTAATGCGGAGGAAGGCCTCCCATACGACAATAAATGCCAAGATGTGGAGAAAGGAATTTGGGGCTAGATCGTGGGAATCAAGCCCGTAATAGAACATCAAACCCCTTATGAAGGGATCCAGAGTGAGGCCTAGTCCTCGGAGGAAGTGGGAGATGAACACGACGTCTTCATTGGGTTCAGGAGTAGGGACGACCTGCCCTCGGGCGGGCAGCCGATGTGAGACTTCGTCGGTCAGGTATCTTGCCTCCCTCAACTTCTTGATATCCTCTTCCGTGACGGAGGAGGGCATCCACCGGCCCTGGAGGCTAGATCCGGACATGATTGAAGGTCCGAAGCACCTGACCAAGGCTTTGGGTGTTAGAACTCGAGGCGGGGGAAGGATTCGATTGAGCACGGGAGGAAAAAGTAAAGTCCTTGACCCTTTATAAAGAGGGTGAATATCAAGCGTCCTCCTCGTGGTCGTTTGGGACTTACCTAAAATCTAGGAGTCCTAGGCGTGGTTGGGTTACCCACGACCGCATTGATGAGAATCCCGTAATAAGGGGGACACGATCTCTGCTTCGACAAGACATGTCAAGAAACTGCCTCGCGTTATGTGCGGGGCTAGTTAAAGAAAAACGGTTCTAATAATCACCGAGCCATGGCGTGATGCAATGGTGCCAAAACGTGTCAGCAGATTAGATTTGTGGAAATATTATTCTCTCTACGGTGGTATGTGGAACTTATTTTGCAGGGTCGGACACTATCCTTGTATTCAAATTCTTCTGTGGAGTATTCGGAGGAGGAACCCGCCTTGCAATGTCGAACACAATACTGCGCGCCGGACTCATCATCATTGAAGCCTGGTTCAGGGGCTACTTAGGGAGTCCTGGATTAAGGGGTCCTCGGACAGCCAGACTATATCCTTTGGCCTGACTGTTGGACTATGAAGATACAAGATTGAAGACTTCGTCTCGTGTCCGGATGGGACTCTACTTGGCGTGGAAGGCAAGCTAGGCAATATGGATATGTATATCTCTTCCTTTGTAACCGACCTTGTGTAACCCTAGCACCTTCCGGTGTCTATATAAACCGGAGGGGTTTAGTCCGTAGGACAACATACAATCATACCATAGGCTAGCTTCTAGGGTTTAGCCTCTCCGATCTCGTGGTTAGATCAACTCTTTTAATACTCATATCATCAAGAATAAATCAAGCAGGACGTAGGGTTTTACCTCCATCAAGAGGGCCCGAACCTGGGTAAAACATCGTGTTCCCTGCCTCCTGTTACCATCCGCCTTAGACGCACAGTTCTGGACCCCCTACCCGAGATCCGCCGGTTTTGACACCGACAGCCGCACACAAGGAAATTCCTCCTTATTACGCTTAAAATAATGATTCCTCCACCTGACATCTGGGACCCACCGGAAGGGCCTCTGTATTTCGCGAAAATAATGTGCCCACGCTGACATGTCGAACCCACCAGCTATCTTCGCACCAAGGTAGTGCCTCCTTATTACGCACAAAAAAATGAATATTCCCCCTGTCAGCTGGAACCCAGCATAGTGGGAGGCTGACTTGTGGGACTACCAAGTTGACGGGGATGGAGGGCTTTGTCAACTTAGTCAATATGAATGATTCTAGCTCCTGTTACCGTACGATGTCCATCCAACGGCCGTAGTGCTTCTTCAACCTCTGGTCTTCTTGCTCCAGCCGCCCAAACTAGCGCCGGCCATGCCGCGTGCTCCTGCCTCCCGTGGCCAGCTATGATGCCGCAGAGGCCTCACCACCCCCTACTACTCCCACCGCGGGCCAGGCCATCTCTCTACTCACCCACAACCCCTGTTATTTTGCGGTGACAGTAGCCTCACACCGCAGCCGAACCAGTGAACCCTCATACTCCTCTTCGCGTGGGCATCCACTGTTGCGTCTTCCCCGGCTCCGAGTCGTCCCCTTCCTAGTCCTCGCTGTCGTCCACCGCCGTGGTGCTCTCGGCGCGGCGTGGTCAATGTGGTCAAGGAATGACTTCCATTAGACGTGGACTGTACGTGAAGAGGCTGACAGCTGGGTCCACGGCCGCAGCAAGGAGGTGCCTCCTTATTACGCGCAAAATAATGATTATTCCACCTGACAGCGGGGACCCACCGGACAGGCCACCATATTTCGCGAAAAAATGTTTCCCCTGACTGCTGGGACGCACCAACTACATATTTGCACGCAAGGAAGTGCGTCTGGGAAAAAAACGATTCGCCCCCCTGACTACTGGGACCCAACAGCTACATCTTCGCATGCAAGGAAGTTCGTCCGGGCAAAAAAAAACGATTCGCCCCTGACTTCTGGGACCCACCAGCTACATCTTCGCACGCAAGGAAGTGCCTGACAGTCGGGACCCACCTGGTCGAAGCGTAGGTAGTGTTGTCATTCTGGTCGCGAACGTGTACGTACATATATACTGGTAGATATAGAGGCGCGCACGTGTCATAGTAGAGGCACGTACATGTCGTAGTAGAGGCGCGCACGTAGCATGTACACGTACGTACAGTGGCCAGGGTGCAAGAAAGAAAATGCGGCCACGTATGTGTACATACGGGCGGGGTCTCGAACGCCTACTCGCGCATATGTACGGCCAGGGCTCGTGTACATGGTTGGGTTGGAACGGAGAAACAGCATCGTCGCCGTGTTCATGGGGAGGCAACGGAATGTGTCGTGTTCATGGGGAGGCAACGGAATGCATCGTGTTCATGGGGAGGCAACGTAATGCGTGATCGTGTTCATCGGGAGGGCTTGGACGGAATAGGCGATGGAAACGAGGCCTGGCGTACCGCAAAACGGAGGAAACGGACCTCCTACATTGGGAACGGGGTCCTGTTGATCAGGAGGGGTGTGGCGTATCGCAAAACGGACGAAACGGACCTCCTACGGTCGAAACGGGGGTCCTATTGATTGGGAGGGGTGTGGCGTACCGCAAAACGGATGAAACGGACCTCCTACGGACGAAAGGGGGGTCCTGTTGATCGGGAGGGGTGTGGCGTACCGCAAAACAGACTTCCTACGGTCGAAACAGGGGTCCTATTCATCGGGAGGGGTGTGGCGTACCGCAAAACGGGACTCCATGAGATATTGTTCATCTCCACCGTCGACCTCCTCCAGCCTCCACGGGCTACCGTCGACCTCCTCCAGCCTCCACGGGCTCTTGTTCAGCCAGCCTCCACCGCGCGCTACTCCACCGGCTACTGTTCAACCACCCCTCCACGGGCACCCCTCCATCGTCTACTGTTCATCCAGCCCTCCACACCACGGGGTCCTGTTCAACCACCCCTCCACGGGCACCCCTCCACCGTCTACTGTTCATCCAGCCCTCCACACCACGGGGTCCTGTTCATCCAGAGGCAACGCCACCGCTCACTTTTCATCCAACCCCCCCCCACCCCGCAATGCTCACTATTCATACCAGAGGAAGCATCAATCAGCTTCAGTTAACAGCAGTAGCGAAGGAATCGCTCGATCCGGTTCAGTTAACAACCACCGATCGATCGATCGGGTTTAGTTAGAGCCCAACGCCTCGCTCGGGTTCAGTTAGAGCCAACGCCTCGCACACACGCGCGTGCGTGTACGAGAGAAACGTGCATCGCTCGGCCCCCGACCTCCCACCGTAACCGAGAACTCCCCAAAATTTTCCTCCCCCTCGCTTCTACCATGGTTTTTTCCGTCATGGACGACTCAAAGAATGTCATGCAGCTGCGTCTCCGGCTTGCCCAGGACGAAAAGCCCATTTTCTGTCATGATTTTTTTTCATAGAAGTAGGAGCCCACCACATCTATGATGATACCGGGTTTTTTCACAATTATTGTCATAGAAGTTTCATATGTATGATAGAAAAAAATTGTTCGGCCCAAAATGTCATGGATGTGTCTTTTTTTGTAGTGCATCCATCTTCCAAATGGCCCTGCCTTCTCTAGCGCAGTGTGGTCGCCGTCTTCGATCTCCTCCATGCCCTCCTTGAAGATTGAGGTGTTGTGCATGTTGGGGTGTAGAGAAGCACAAGCGAGAGTGGTCGCCATATAACCTTGGATGGGGATGAATTATGTGCTCGGGGGAGGGGGTGTGTGCTGTGTGTGTGTGTGTCATATATTGAGAGAAAACAAACCTAGCGAGAGAAATGTGTGTGTATGTGATGGAAAGCTACATGCTAAACAGGGTATTCACAAAGAGATTGTGTGTGCGAGGTAGAGAGCGGTGTGCGGGCCTTGAGGTGGGCAGGGGCCGGGTGAGGGTGTCAAAATGTGCGCGTTGATGCATGTGTTACATGCGATCGTGCGAGGGACGGACGAATCAAGAGAGATGGTTGTTGTGTTACAGATGCTCCTCTCTCTCTCTCACACACACACACACACAAGTAAAATAGAAGACCGTTCTCTCATGTATACACAAGTACACAACGTATCGACATCTGTCTATGTCTCACTCGTGTATGATCATTTGCACATTCACACCTCTCTATGTCTCTATCACACGCACACCGTCTCCACATTGCCCTTCCGCCACAACACACATATGGACACATACACACGTTCTCTCTCAGTCACACACACACAAAATCAGTATTAAAAAACTAGGGCGCACCTAAAATGTCCAAATCCAAATAAACACGAATTGGAGCTAAATTCAAATATATGGAAATATTGTAGCGTCAAGAACTTTTCTAGGAAAAAAAGTTGAGTAATATTCGGGGATTGTTTTGACACACACAAAAAGGTTCGGTGGATGTCCTTCGAGCGTGACATGGTGACAACACACCGTTTGATCGACCGCGTGGCCGCGGTTCACGCGCTTGCACATGATTCCGTATCGTGGCTGTGGTAACTAATAAAAGCGCTACCTAAGTCTAATGTTTACGTGTAATAGTACGGTTTTCTTTTAAGTTTGAGCAACCCTATATAAAACTAAACTAAGCTCCCATACGCGCACTCATCAATATGCCGCCGCCATTGTGCATGCTAGCGCCCGCCTGCTCCGACCAACAATTTCTTGCCTATCACCGTCGTGTCGCTGCCAAGCCGAAGGCTCGCCCACCCACGTCGTGTGCAGTCCCTCCTCGTGATGCCGTCGCGCTGCCAAGCACGCGAGTAGCTGGTGGAGCCGCGTCTATGCACGCAGCGTACGAAGAGGAGGACGAGCACGTGCTCCATCACGCCGACGAGGAGGAACTAGCGTGTCATTGCCGTCTCCGCCCGCGCGAAGGAGGCTCGCATGGTGGCTGTCGCGGCGGAAGCTAGTCGCGTGCGCGTCAAGCCCGCAAACCAGGTGCGGACGCGGAATCTACCTTCGAGACCTTGAGTGCCACGTGGATCCTGCAATCTGAAGGAGCAATTTGGTTCAGTCGACTCTTCTGAGCCGTTTGATGCAACATCGATGGCTAGAAGGGCTTCTTCAACCTCCGAAATTGATGCACGGTTCATCTTCTCAGCCTGCCACATGCCTAACCGCCTGCCGCCGCCGCGCCCTCCCCTGAACGGCCTGCTACCGCCATGCTCCCCCACCCCCGCCATCCGTTTAACCCCGGGCACGATCCATTTTTCCGGCAAACTGCATTCCACACCCAACACTCATAAGATAGATCATTTGCACCCTTCCACCCTAATATAGATACTGGGGCAGCTTCTCTGCCGTCTTCTTCCTTCACTCCGTTGAACTTCTTTCACAAATCGACTGACCCAAATTATACTACTAGTACGAACGTATTAAGTACAGTAGTACCAACTGCAAGAAGAACAGTAGTAAGGCATAGTACTAGTACTACTGTATGTACTAAAGAGTTCAAATAACGAGAAAGAACATAAACATAGTTCTGCTGGGGCCTCGGCACAACACACCCTTGAAAATAAACTAAGCAACTAGTCCACTTGACACTGCAGTAGAACCAGCATGAGCGACGGCACTGCCACCTACTCGGAGTCTGAGTCCACGTCCTCGACTTCGTCCTCGTCCCTCTTCCTCTTCCTCTTCGCTGATGCTTCTTTGCTTGAACCGGACACTGGGCTCAGCTTCTTCATCCAACCCATGTAGATATTTAAACAAAGGTAGGCATCCATTGCTGCGTACAGGATGTGATCTTCATCTAATGTCTTCGACTCCCATGCATGATGAAACTCGTGGTGAGGTTTCTTCAGTTTAGCGTACGAAGGATCAATCATGGCTGCTGCCGGGGTCACCATTGAAGGCTGAGAGGAGGACACCAGGCTTGCCTTCCGGAGATCGAAGGGCTGGCCTACAACGAGGCCTATCCGACCTAGGACATCCCTGTCGTTCCTAAAGTCTACAGTAACGAATTTCACTCTTCCGTCCTTGAGGAAGTACTTAAAATTCTGGCACTCAACGTTGGCATATGGCATATGTGGTAGACCAAGCACACGTTATGTACGCAAACCTGGATCACGGTGGGCTTCTTCTTCTCTGCCTCCTTTAGTTTCTTCTCTCTTTGCAGGACTGTGGTGTACTCAACATGTAGCCCAGCGACCCACTCATCTGTTGAACTGTTGAACATGCGTAGGAAGTTAGCAAGGCATGCTTTCACTATCACGGATCCACGTGTGTAGATGATGAAGAACGCATCGCCAGTGATGGCTCTAACCTGGTACTCAGTGGCGACCATGCAGATTTGGGAGGCCATGGATTTTTGAGGAGGGTTAGGAGAAGTTGAACTGGTGTAATGTGAAAGGACAAGACGACTCGGAGCAAACTGTTGTAAGGTACTATACTAGTAGAAGACGGGGACGAGTAGGGTGTGCGAACGGCTTGGGGTTGCTGGCTTGCCCGATGGATAAACGGCTGCAAGCCCCCAAAGAGTTCTCGAGAACTATGCGGGACCCAGCAGATGTCATGTCTACTAGACCCATATCATAAGCCTGAAGGTATAGCTTCTGCCTGTTTGCACGCCATGCCGGCGAGTGGGTAACTTCACTTAATTCTGTCCACCGTCGCGCCTCCCACAACCTTTGCCTCCCTCGCGCGGTCGCGCCCTTTGAGACTTCGACCAGCTATAAATGAGCAATTTTTTTGCCTACTCCGCATGCATGATACTCCCTCTGGTCCTTTTTACTTGCGTCAACCGTTTGCAAAGTGTTTGACCAAATTTATACTAAAAATATCAATATCTACAATACTGATTATAATCAGTATAAGAACTACTATTAGATGAGTTAGATGAGTTAAAGATTCTAAACCTGAACTAACCCTGAAGTAACTCTAGCGATAGAGGTGTTTGGATGCCAGGGTTAGATGGAGCGCGGATATGGTGAGGTGCCTTCATGGGCGGTGCGGGAGGGAGGGAGGGAGGGAGGGAAAGGACGAGAAGCTTCAAGGAAGTGGGGAGGGATCTGCTGCGGGGAGAGCGAGAGAAAAATGTGTTTTTTAGTGTCCCGAGAAGAACTAACCCACATAAGAACCTCTTGGGTGGATTAGATTTTTTTGGGTTAGTTGAGTTCAAACTAACCCAAACTAACTCTAACACATGGATCCAAACAGGGCCAAGGTTAGCTATTAGAGTACTACTACCTCCCTTCTAGTTTAAAGGGCTCGATTCAAAATTTTCACCTACTCTTAGGAAGATAGAGGCGGTGGAATAGTTTTTGTAGTTCTTCACAAAAAAAATTGTTTACCAATGCATGCATGAACACTAGTTACTCTAACCCCCCCTCTCTCTTCTTTAATTCTTGGCCACATCAACATGTTTGCTATTCCCGTGTGCATGATCCCAGCTAAGATACCACCATTATGGCCAACCTTAATCATCACATGCAATAATTTAGTGCACCTTGAAATATGAACATGTGTGGGCAGTGTATGTTTTTAATGACTTGAAACTATACCTAGCCCGACATGCAAGATGAGACTTATTATGCACCATTCCCCATACCTACAGGAAGCTTGTTCGTCTCCAAATCTTTTCCTCTCCATGTGTGGAAACAATATGCCTGCCAGACTCTCCTTCTCCCTTCGGTGGTCCCACCACTCCACCCCGTGTGGAAAAAATCTACATGCATGACTCTCCTCCCCCGCGCTCGTCCAATCCGTTGTGAACAGCAATATTAATTTCCACCCCTTCCCTCCCCCGTAATTTACTCCAACAAATATGCCCACGTACTACCTCCTTTCCGTTTTATAGGGCTCAATTCGAAAATCTGACCAACCAAGGTAGATGATGAGTGGTGGAATAATTTTCATGGTTTGTAAAAGCACTTAATTAATGCGCTCGTTTTTCTCAAAGAATTGTGTTTACCAATGCATTAATTGCAATGCATGCATGCATGAAGTACATGCATTGGTCAAGTTTCTCATAATCCTCGCATGCAATGAATTAATGGACCTTGAAATCTAAGCATGTGATAGGAGTAGTTGTTATGTTAATCAGGCAACATATCTTCCGGGACGCTGCTTCAGTTACTTAACTACAGGTGCATTGGGTCACTGACATATGGGCCCAACAGGGGTCTGGCACACATGTCTGTGACGCAAGTGGACCTGCAGTTAAGTCAGTGTAGCTCAGTCCATATCTTACGTAGGTGTGCCACTACTCACTATAAATACGGTGCCTCCCAACAACATCGCTATCTCCTCCTCCTCACGTTCACGTTCATCGCTATCTCCTCCCCCTCCCTCTCACATCGACCACCATGGAATCGCTCCTCCCAAGCCCTAGGCGCCCCTCGCTGCACCGCACGGACGGTCATGCGTCGCCGTTCCGTTCTTCGCCGCCACTAGTCGAGGAGGACACGTCGGCGTTCTGCTCCTCGCCGCGACGCATCGAGGTGGACGCGTCGTCGTTCCGTTCCTCGCTGCCACTAGTCGAGGAGGAAGCGTCGACGTTCCGCTCCTCGCCACGGCGCGTTGAGGTGCACGCGTCGGTGTTCCCAATATCGCTAGCACGCGCGTTGGAGGATGCGTCGGCTCCCCGCTACGAGGAGAACGCCGCGCCACCCGCCGAGGCCCCTAGCCTTGAGGAGCTTTGGAAAGAAATGGATGTCGCCTTGTGGGAGGCTTTGCCTCCAGCAAAGCGTGGCAAAATAGAGGCGGAGAAGAAGGCCGAGGAAGAGAAGCGCACCGCGAAACAAGCTGCCTGGCAGGCCTATGTCGCATCCGAGGGAGTCAGGCAATTGATCTTTGGTAGAAGGGTCGTGCGAGAGCCGTGAGGGTGGCGGAGGACGCCTGTGCCGAAGCCCTGAGTGCAGTCAGGCCCAAGCGCCTCATCTACGCTTGGCGGTACATGGACCGAGTGCACACTTCCAGCAAGGAGTACCTGTTGGCACCGGATCACCACACCAGTGAGATCGCGCTTGCCTGCCGGCAAGCCGCCAATCAGCACCTCGCGAGTTGCGAGGCTGAGGAAGAGGCGTTGTGTCGGTGCGCTGGGAAACGGCCGCGCACCAGGGCACTCTTGGCGCGCCGCAAGCGCTCCTGCGAGCGTTGTGGCTTTTAGTAGGAGTATAATTTTTGTTTCGTAAGGCGATCTCATTAGTTTTGGGACACAAATGATAAATCCCGAACGTTCAGGAATTATTAGCGTCCTTAATTAAGTATGTAAAAGGGAAAGTTTGGAAACCTTGTGTATTCGTATGCATTTTGTAAGTACGTGCATATAACACAAACTTTACTACATACTATCGCACTACACGTCTCTCTCTATATATGTTTGCAGACTGTGCTACTCCCTCTATCCAGGTCAATAAGTCATCTTTCGTTGTGCACCATGACCAAGAAGGAGGGAAGACTTATACAACTAGACGGAGGTAGTACTACTATTACTTATGTACGTGCAAATGCACGTTTTAACATTACAATGCGGTTTTTGTAAAAGTAGAAAAATAGCACTAGTCAAGCTTGTGAAACGATCCAATGCAAAACAAATGCAAAAATGCTCATTTGATTGTTTATTTTTAGCTTCCTTCTCTGTGGTTATTTCTCTGTCGTACTTTGTATGGAGTATCTCATTGGTCGGAAAGGCATGCAAATTCCCAAACCGCGTCCTACACCTTGTATCAAATTTTTTGCCTAACAAGTTGTGACGTGCAATTGGAATTCCAACTGGAGTACTACTACTAGTAGGAGTACCAGGGGCCAGTTCTTTTAGGCTTTTATATTAGTAATCCCATAACTACTACCCCCGTCCTGGTTTATTGGTCCCCATTGTAATCTGTGTCAAATTTTGATCATAAATTTAACTAATGAAATGTTATCTTTGGTCAAAATTTAGCACAAATTACAATGGTGAGGAATAAACCAGAATGGAGGTACTACAAGTAGTAGTTTAGAAGCCCAAACAAATGAGTGAGGCACCTTAAAGTTACTCTCCACTGTGACTAGTCTTATGGGAAAAGATGGGGAAGCCACCAAAAGAACTGGCCCTAGGAGTAGTAGCTAGGGATACTAGGAGTAGTAGCTAGGGATCGAGTGTGCGAGATGAACTAGAGAAAGTAAATGCAGAGAGATGAAATGCAAAAAAGACGGAGGGATGTGATGGTTGCTTGTCCGTTTATTTTACCAGGCCACTTATTACTGGGAGTGGTTGGGTTTTGTGATATGACGGCTTTACTGCCGCGCCACGAGCGGGGTGAGACTCCCGTGCAGCGCCGCCCTCTACACTAGTACTCGGTCGTGGTTTACTACATCAGTCGTGGTTTATCCCCCACTGAATTTGACTGAAGATTTAACTGACAAAATGTTAGTGCATCTCAACAAAAACAATATCGTTGGATTCATATTTGAACATAGTTTTCAATGATGTAATTTTAGGTGACATGCATCATCATTTATCATACTATATATAATGTTAGTTCAATTTTTGGCCATACTGATCTATAGTAAGGTGCCCGTGCGTTGCACGGAAGAGTGAAATGCATTGATTGGGGAGTTGTTTATTTTGACAAAGGATGTGGGGGTCATCTCATGTGTAACGGGTATCGATAGGTTTCTTCGGATATTATTTCATCTCTAGAGCTCACAAACATTCGGGTGAAATAGATAAAAAAGTATCTTTTGCAAACAAAAGCGTTCAACTGTTCAACCTGCATCCAAAACTTGTGAAGAAATAACTCTTATTGTGCTTTGCAAGAAATGATCATCAAGAATTAGTTTTTGAGTATCCATTGTTATACATGTTGGCTACAAATGACATGGCACTTTCTTATAGTCAACAGTTGGCTATACTATTTAAGTATTAACCATGCCCTTATACACCTAGATGGAGGGATTAAATCAGGATGACTTGGAAGGGGGCAGAGGATATGTAAGAAAGGTTCATCATAAGTCTTTCACCAGTACTGTAGTAAAAATTCATACATGGAAGATTATAGACTAAACCATAAATGGATACAATTTTATTCATGTGCGATACTCCAATAGAGCAAGATCATGCATGGAAGTCTCCACATGCTTAGACAGCGGATTACATTGAGTGAAGACTAATGATCAACATTTAACTTGATAATGCAGATGTCCGGGTGAGCCTCCTTGGATTCCCCCTGCACAATGTTGGGGGTCAAATAATACCGTGCGTCTTCCATGTCCACATTGGAGGGAAGGTCCCAGCTCGGTAGAGTCCAAGTCAGCTTGACGTAGCCAGTGTCGCCGCCCACGTACCTCCGAGGGGTAGTAATAGTGAGCACGCACTCATACATCAGCCTCGTGTCAGTGTAAGCGTCAGCGGCGTCACCCCTGGCGCACACTACAGAGACGGGGCGGCGGCCTATGTGGGCCTTGCCGGTTGTAACGCCCCGAGACCGATGCGCCAGGTGTCTTCCAGTTATTTGCCGTCGTTGCCATGTCATTCGCTTGCGTGTTGCATTTTATCATGTCATCATGTGCATTGCATCATCATGTTTTCAAAACCTGCATCCATCCCGGTCTCCTCGTTCCGTCCGTTGTCCTTTCTGAGCCCAGACACACTTGCACGCGCCCTAGCATGTCCGAAATAGTATTTTATAAGTGGCCGGAAAATGTTCTCGGAATGGGTTGAAAGTTGGCATGTGGTGTTGTTATGTTGTAGGTAGGCCGCCTGCCAAGTTTCATCACATTCGGAGTTCATTCGATAGCCCAACCGTTAAACTATAGCGGCATTATAGCCGGGCATACATCGGACGTTTTCGGTCTCCGGAATCAGTCGCCGGGCCTCCCTCTCTTCTCTTCTCTCAGCTTGAGACCGTCTACATAACCCACTACCTACCAGCAGGCCCAACCTAACCACTCTCGTCAGCCCGCGGCCCTCCTCGCGCGCGCGTCTAAAAATTGTCCCGGACCCGACCCGAGCAGTCGTGACCGATGGGTCCGGAACATCCCCAAACATCTGCAAAACGTCACCGTTTTCTTATTTGGACTCCCTAACTAATTTTTTTCATGATCGTCTGATTGTGATCGGAGGGTCCTAATAGCCCCTAATCAAAATCCTGTGCTATATATATAGACCAATCCCTAGGCAGCAACCCTAAAATCTAGGTCTTTTGTCCCCCCTCAGCCGCCGCCACACTCCACCGAATCCACATCAGGATCCTCCCTGATCCCCTCGTCTACCTCCTCCAATCCCGCAGCCTCCTCCCGATCCACCAGCCAGTCACCACCAAATCCTCCTCCCTCCCTCGATCTGGACCGAGCGCCCGAGCCCCTGCAGCCGCCCGAGGCCTCTGTGGCTTGCCACTCCTGCCTCCTCGCCGGAGCCGCACCCGCGTCACCGTCGGTGACCATCTCCATCAGACCGGACCCCGCATCCCTCGTTGCTTCTGCTTCCACCGTTCCATACGGTTCTCTCTCTCACTTGCTCTCTGTCTTCTCCATGGAGACCCGCAGGAACGTCGCTACCATGGTCGACCTCGGTTTTGCCTCCCCCGCCTCCTTCGATGCACCACCAGGAGCCCTTGAAGCCGTCGCCGGCGACCACGAGTCCAGCACCGCGCCCTGCTGGAACATCACCCGCGTTGGCCCTCCTCTGTTTCGCCATCGCGTGGGCCGTTCCCCTGCTTCGTCGCCGTCCAGGACAACTGCGAGCCGCCGCGGATCCGCTCCTTCCTCCACCCGTTTTCCCCGTCCCCGGCACTGACGTGGAGCCCCACTAAGACGCCGCCGCTGCTCTGCGTCCTGACAAGCACAGGACGAGGCGCCCACTCGCCCGTGCCTCGCGTTGGCCGTGCCTTCACCAAGTCTAGCGCCCGGATCAGCGCCTCCCTCCGTCCTTTGCTTTGCCGCTCGCCGGAGAAACCTCCCCTTGCCATCCGTTGGCCTTCGCAGTCCTCTGACGCTTTCTGCTGCCTCTGCGATGCAAGTTTTCTGCCGCCTCTGATGGTAACGAGCAGCAGGAGCCCGTTCGTGCGCTTTGACCGCGCCTCACCAACCGCGTGGGTTGCAGCCCCACCGGCTTACCTCCACACTAGCCGGCCCAGGCCCAATGTGAGCTCCCCCCCCCACCGAGCGCCCCTCCTCTTGCGTTTCTTCCACCTATTGGGCCAGCCTGTTGTTTCGGCCCATTTCCTGTTTTCTCCCTTAGAACATTTTTTCATTTTTTTCCCAGAGAGAGCTCTTTTGCAGAAAAGTCCCTAAACTTCATGCATTTTATTACTCACAAACCGTGCATCGGATTAAAACAAATTATATATGAAAGTTGCTTAGAATTTTGTGTAGTTTCATAATATGTCATTTTCATCCATGTTTAAAATGCTTAAAATGCTGTTTGTTTAAATTTGCTTAAATAACTTGCTAAAATGATTTAATTCATAACTATTTAACCGTAAGTCCGTTTGTAACAAACTTTATATGTAAATGGGGTAGAAAAATGCCTAGTTTAACATGGTGGCTTTACTTTGCATGTTTAACAACTCTAAAATATGGTTTAGGGCAGAACAGGACGAAACCTATTATATGCACATGAGGAGTTTCCGGATTTGTTGTTCGATGTTCCGGCCTCATTTAAACTTGCCTAGATATGTATTTTTACTTTTCTTCACCTCTTGCCATGCTAACAACATTGAAAATTGTTGGGTACATAAATGATATTGAATTAAATAACTTGAATGTGGTGTTTAGTCAATATGCAACAAGTTGCATATTGAGCTCCACTTAACTTGTAGAGTTGTTTGTGCACTTTGCCATGCCATGCATATTTAAACCGGACATGCATCATACTTGGTTGTGCATCATGCCATGTCTATGTGTTGGTTGTTTACTATGTTGTGTGCTTCTTTCCGGTGTTGCTTCTTCGGGTGGGTTCCGATAATGTTGCGCTTGTGAGGAACCGTTCGACTACGTCCGTTTGTCTTCTTCATGGACTCGTTCTTCTTCCTTGCGAGATCTCAGGCAATATGACCATACCCTCGAAATCACTTCTATCTTTGCTTGCTAGATGCTCGCTCTTTCGCTATGCCTATGCTGCGATACCTACCACTTGCTTATCATGCCCCCCATATTGTTGAACCAAGCCTCTAACCCACCTTGTCCTAGCAAACCGTTGTCTGGCTATGTTACGGCTTTGCTCAGCCCCTCTTATAGCGTTGTTAGTTGCAGGTGAAGATTGAAGTTTGTTCCTTGTTGGAACATGGAGATGTTGTTCCTTGTTGGAACACGTTTACTTGTTGGGATATCACAATATCTCTTATTTAATTAATGCATCTATATACTTGGTAAAGGGAGGAAGGCTCGGCCTTATGCCTGGTGTTTTGTTCCACTCTTGCCGCCCTAGTTTTCATCATATCGGTGTTATGTTCCTGGATTTTGCGTTCCTTACGCGGTTGGGTTATAATGGGAACCCCTTGAAAGTTCGCCTTGAATAAAACTCCTCCAGCAATGCCCAACATTGGTTTTACCATTTGCCACCTAGCCTTTTCTTTCCCTT
This sequence comes from Triticum dicoccoides, assembly GCF_002162155.2. Taxonomy (NCBI): domain Eukaryota; kingdom Viridiplantae; phylum Streptophyta; class Magnoliopsida; order Poales; family Poaceae; genus Triticum; species Triticum dicoccoides. The sequence goes on from NC_041380.1 coordinate 425,417,402, forward strand.
GGGTTCTGCAGACTCAAGGGTCATCTTTATTTTAATCCCCCCGGGCCAGTGCTCCTCTGAGTGTTGGTCCGAACTGGGCAGCCTACGGGGCCACCTCGGGGAAACTCGAGGGTTGTTTTTCTCGTAGCTTGACCTATCTGAGTGTGCCCCGAGAACGAGATATGTGCAGCTCCTATCGGGATTTGTCGGCACATTCGGGCGGTGTTGCTGGACTTGTTTTACCATTGTCGGGGATGTCTTGTAACCTGGATGCCAAGCCTGATCGGATTGTCTTGGTAGAAGGAATATCCTTCGTTGACCGTGAGAGCTTGTGATGGGCTAAGTTGGGACACCCCTGCAGGGATTGAACTTTCGGAAGTCGTGCCCGCGGTTATGGGCAGATAGGAATTTGTTAATGTATGGTTGTAGAAAACCTGAAGTTGATCTTAATTAAAATACATCAACCGCGTGAGTAACCGTGATGGTCTCTTCTTGGCGGAGTCCGGGAAGTGAACACGGTGTTGGAGTTATGCTTGAAGTAGGTTGTTCTAAGATCACTTCTTGATCATAGTTTCTCGATCGTGCTTTGCCTTATCTTCTCGCTCTCATTTGCGTAAGTTAGCCACCATATATGCTAGTCGCTTGCTGCAGCTCCACCTCATACTTTTACCCTTCCTGTAAGCTTAAATAGTCTTGATCATGAGGGTGTGAGATTGTTGAGTCCCCGTGACTCACAGATACTTCCAAAACCAGTTTGCAGGTGCCGTTGAACCGTGCAGGTGATGCAACCAAGATCAAGGAGGAGCTCGGTGAAGATCTTGTCCTTTATGTTGTTTCGTTTCCAGTTGATCAGTAGTGGAGCCCAGTTGGGACGATTGGGGATCTATGTAGCATTTGGGGTAGTCTTCTTTTATTTTGGGTTTTGTAGTCGGACCTTGATTGTATCTGGTTGATGTAATGCTTTATTCATGTATTTGTGTGAAGTGGCGATTGTAAGCCAACTATGTATCTTTTCCCTTATCGTACTACATGGGTTGTTCGTGAAGATTACGTCACTTGCGACATTGCTTTCAATGCGGTTATGCCTCTAAGTCGTGCTTCGACACGTGGGAGATATAGCCGCATCAAGGGCGTTACAAGTTGGTATCAGAGCCTTCCCCGACCTTAGGAGCCCCTGCTTGATCGAATTGCTGGCGTTGTTGAGTCTAGAAAAATGTTTTGAGTCTTTTAGGATTATATATATCGGAGAGTAGGAATTCTTTTTACTCCTCAGTCCCTTCGTCGCTCTGGTGAGGCATCCTGACGTAGAGTTTTGACTCTTCTCTTCTCAAATTTCACTAAAAAAATTTAGGATGATGCGGGTATCTTGGAATCGTTCCGATGGTTTTGTGGCGAGAACATTGTTCTTGGTGCCTCCTGACATTTAGGGGTTGTGGCAGTGTCCCGGGGAGTTGAGCTCCGAGGTGTTGTCGTCACAATTTTATTGTTGCAGTTCTGGAATACCTGAGTTTAGTTTCGCCGACATCGAAAATATCTTTTATGCAGTTGTTGGTGAGATAACCTCGACGCCACCCAGTACTGGGGCGGGAGTTCGGGAGTATTGCCATAACTCGTATAACAGATGCTTTTCAAAGGTTGAGGTAAATGATTTCCGAAGGTTTCTTGGTTATGTGTTGAAGGATGGATACAACTGGATGGAGGATTTGTTAGTTTTGGATGAGATATTATGCTTCCCCTGTATCCCCAACACCTGATTGCATAACCGGAAATTTTTGGGAGTTTATAAGTGGGAATTCAAGTAGCTCTTAGGATATCTTTCCGACGGATGTATGATATGAAATTGGGGTTCGACGTCTAGTGGTCCGCCTATCCACGGTTGGTTTTACAGTGGTCTCGTTGTGTCTTAAAGAGTCCTTGGCTATGCCGACTCGGGGATGCTTCGTATGTCATGTGCACTACCTTGTACGTGATGGTGCTGTACGATCGAGCCCGTGTAGGCCCCACCACGAAAACTTTGGACGAAATCTCTATCATATGTTTGTTCCGGCTTATTCTGCAAGCCAATCCTTTGTTTGTTTTGAGTTGTGGTATTCGAGTTGCTTCGAAGTCAAATGTTGATTCCATACCTTTCCTAAGCGGTGTTCTCATATTTCTATTTGAATACAAATCCTTCTTGATCATCGAGTTTGTCATTTCAATTTCTTGTCAACCGGTGTGTCTCTCCTCAAGTGGATCCGATCACTTCAACATTCGCAAGATCAATTATCAGTTTTTCATCAATGTTGTTTGTTTCATCCGTCTCCAAGTTTCCTTTGTTTTTTCCCACCCACCCACCCCTTTTTTCTTCGAGGACTCGAATTTCTTAATAAAGTATCCATTTTACTGATGTGAAGTCTCTCCATTCTTTTCAATCAATATCCTTATCCGGTGATTCTCATGAAGATTCTAACGGAACCTCAAGTTCATCATTCTTCATTCTTTTGATCTCCGGTGGTTTCAAGTCAAGCTTTGTTGATCATATCTTTTCCTCGTTTCAAATGTCGTATCTTGCCGGTGCACCTCTTAATCTTCCCCGCTTGCTATTCAATTGTTCCGAAGTGCTGAAGATATCCCAGAAGATTCGTGTTTTCATTCCTAATCCGTTCAACCTATTTCGAGGTTGTTATCTCATTCAAGCCGTTTATTTCAACCGGTGGAATCTCTCTTTTCAAGCAATCGTTCAACGGTATTTCTTTTGAGCGGGCCCTAACCCACAGGTCTTTTCCCAGGATCTTACCTGACTCTTCTAATTCTCCCGGAGATATCCTTAAAATTCTTTTACATGTTTGACGTAAGAATGATTCATCATCAGTCAAATGTATTTCTCCAAGATCGGTTAAATCCTTTTCATCGTTGGCTCAACCTCTTCGCTTTCCCGGAGTGTCTAAATAATTCATGGTGGTGTTTCTCATAGTCATTCTCGGATTTTGAAGACCGAAATAGAGTTTTCCTCAAAATCTTAACAAGTCTCTCAGAGATGCGTAGTTCAAGCTTGACACCATCCTCTCATAATTGTTTTCGATTGTGAGAATTCTTTTCACCTATCAGGAGCAATTCAAGATTCTGTTCAGTTTGATTATCCGGAGCCCATCATCTAAGATTTATTTATTCTCAGCTTTCAGCTATGGTTCTCCAAATCTTACCGGTGCATCGATCAATTATCCTCTAATCAGTTCTTGATCTCTTCGTTCTCATGTAACTAAATCCCCTCAAGCTTCTTCGTTCATTTGCTAATTCTTCCCGGTGTTTCTTTATCATTTCTTCATTCATTTTCAATTCTTACGGTGGTTCATGCAAGATTCCTCTTCTTTCGTTATCATATCCATTCATTTGTTGTTTCGATTCCACCGGTGTTTCGTTGAAGACTTCTCAAGTTGGCGCGATATCTATATTAATCCTTTCTTCGAGAATAAGTAGTATGCCAAATCCGTTGTTTGTCATCAATTTAAATTGGTGAAGGATACACATAACGTAATCCTTATTCTTGTTCATCCAAGTGATTAATTCCCTATTCCGGAGGTTCATCAAATTCTCGATTCAAGTTGTCCATCTTTCTTTTCCGGAGCTCAAAGTTATTTCAATTATATCATTACAAAGATCCATCTAATCATTTCAAGGATTCACCTTGTGTTTTCAACTTCTCTTTCTTCTCGTCTCCTTGTTCATATCAATCCAATCAAATTTTTTTCCCGTGAGTGGCAGGTTGTCACCTCCTTATTTTGAGAGGTTTTCCAGAAGCCTAGTACAAGCTTACTCTTTTTCGTTGTTGGTTTTCTAACAACTCCGTTCGACCCTTCTCCTAAAGATGTCTTTTCAAACTCTTTTGTGGCAGAAGTTGTCATTTTCTTCTCCATTCCCCTATTTTAATTATCTATCTTCTATTTCTCTCTTCCGGAGGCATTGTGATGTTGCTCTCTTCAACCCATCTTATTGTTTTGTCAGGATCGTGGTTTTTTCTTGGTTTATCCATTTAACCAGAGTGTTGTGTCCGCTGCTCAAGTTCTTTCATTTTATCAAGTCTTTCATCTCTTTTCAACCGGAGTGCTGCCCGAATTTGTTCTTCCTTGTTCTTTTGTCCTAACGGAGTGCTTTCAACTTCGCTCATTCTTGTTGCATTCTTTCTTTCAATTTGTTCGACCTCTCAAGGCTCGTGGTTTCACTCGTTTGTCAAAGAAGCAACTTAGCTTTACCTCTCCTCTTTCTCTTCCGTTGTCCCTCCGGTGCCATTCTAGATCTCGGGACGAGATCCTGTCGTAGTGGTGGAGTGTTGTAAAGCCCCGAGACCGATGCGCCAGGTGTCTTCCAGTTATTCGCCGTCGTTGCCATGTCATTCGCTTGCGTGTTGCATTTTATCATGTCATCATGTGCATTGCATCATCATGTTTTCAAAACCTGCATCCGTCCTGGTCTCCTCGTTCTGTCCGTTCTCCGTTCTGAGCCCAGACACACTTGCACGCGCCCCGGCATGTCCGAAATAGTATTTTATAAGTGGCCGGAAAATGTTCTCAGAATGGGTTGAAAGTTGGCATGTGGTGTTGTTATGTGGTAGGTAGGCCGCCTGCCAAGTTTCATCGCATTCCGAGTTCGTTTGATAGCCCAACCGTTAAACTATAGCGGCATTATAACCGGGCACACGTCGGACGTTTTCGGTCTCCGGAAACAGTCGCCAGGCCTCCCTCTCTTCTCTTCTCTCAGCTCGAGACCGTCTACATAACCCACTACCTACCGCCAGGCCCAACCTAACCTCTCTCGTCAGCCTATGTCCCTCCTCGCGCGCGCGTCCAAAAATTGTCCCGGACCCGACCCGAGTAGTCGTGACCGATGGGTCCGGAACATCCCCAAACATCTGCAAAACGTCACTGTTTTCTTATTTGGACTCCCTAACTATTTTTTTCACGATCGTCTGATTGCGATCGGAGGGTCCTAATAGCCCCTAACCAAAATCCTGTGCTATATATATAGACCAATCCCTAGGCAGCAACCCTAAAATCTAGGTCTTTTGTCCCCCCTCAGCCGCCGCCACACTCCACTGAATCCACATCGGGATCCTCCCTGATCCCCTCGTCCACCTCCTCCAATCCCGCAGCCTCATCCCGATCCACCAGCCAGTCACCTCCAAATCCTCCTCCCTGCCTCGATCTGGACCGAGAGCCCGAGCCCCTGCAGCCGCCCGAGGCCTCCGCGGCTTGCCCCTCCTGCCTCCTCGCCGGAGCCGCACCCACGTCACCGTCAGCGACCATCCCCATCAGGCCGGACCCCGCATCCCTCGTTGCTTCTCCTTCCACCGTTCCATCCGGTTCTCTCTCTCACTTGCTCTCTGTCTTCTCCATGGAGACCCCCAGGAACGTCGCTACCATGGTCGACCTCGGTTTTGCCTCCCCCGCCTCCTTCGATGCACCACCAGGAGCCCTTGAAGTCGTCGCCGGCGACCACGAGTCCAGCACCGCGCCCCGCTGGAACATCGCCCGCGCCGGCCCTCCTCTGTTTCTCCATCGCGTGGGTCGTTCCCCTGCTTCGTCGCCGTCCAGGACCACCGCGAGCCACCGCAGATCCGCTCCTTCCTCCACCCGTTCTCCCCGTCGCCGGCACCGACGTGGAGCCGCACTAAGACGCCGCCACAGCTCTGCGTCCTGACAAGCAGAGGACGAGGCGCCCGCTCGCCCGTGCCTCGCGTTGGCCGTGCCTTCACCAAGTCTAGCGCCCGGATCAGCGCCTCCCTCTGTCCTTTGCTCTGCCGCTCGCCGGAGAAACCTCCCCTTGCCATTTGTTGGCCTCCGCAGTCCTCTGACGCTTTCTGCTGCCGCTGCAATGCAAGTTTTCTGCCGCCTCTGATGGTAACGAGTAGCAGGAGCCCGTTCGTGCGCGTTGACTGCGCCTCGCCAACTGCGTGGGTTGCAGCCCTCCGGCTTACCTCTCCGCTAGTCGGCCCAGGCTCAATGTGAGCTCCCCCCCCCAGCGCCCCTCCTCTTGCATTTCTTCCACCTGTTGGGCCAGCCTGTTGTTTCGGCCCGTTTCCTGTTTTTTCCCTTAGAACGTTTTTTCATTTTTTTCCCAGAGAGAGCAGTTTTGCTGAAAAGTCCCTAAACTTCATGCATTTTATTACTCACAAACCATGCATCGGATTAAAACAAATTATATATGAAAGTTGCTTAGAATTTTGTGTAGTTTCATAATATGTCATTTTCATCCATGTTTAAATGCCTAAAACACTGTTTGTTTAAATTTGCTTAAATAACTTGCTAAAATGATTTAAATCATAACTATTTAACCGTAATTCCGTTTGTAACAAACTTTATATGTAAATGAGGTAGAAAAATGCCTAGTTTAACATGGTCGCTTTACTTTGCATGTTTAACAACTCTAAAATATGGTTTAGGGCAGAACAATGCTGTTTGCTTAAATTTGCTTAAATAACTTGCTAAAATGATTTAATTCATAACTATTTAACCATAAGTCCGTTTGTAACAAACTTTATATGTAAATGGGGTAGAAAAATGCCTAGTTTAACATGGTGGCTTTACTTTGCATGTTTAACAAATCTAAAATATGGTTTAGGGCAGAACAGGACGAAACCTAATATATGCACATGAGGAGTTTCTGCATTTGTTGTTCGATGTTCCGGCCTCATTTAAACTTGCCTAGATAGGTAGTTTTACTTTTCTTCACCTCTTGCCATGCTAACAACATTGAATATTGTTGGGTACATAAAAGAGATCGAATTAAATAACTTGAATGTGGTGTTTCGTCAATATGCAACTCATTGCATATTGAGCTCCACTTAACTTGTAGAGTTGTTTGTGCACTTTGCCATGCCATGCATATTTAAACCAGACATGCATCATACTTGGTTGTGCATCATTCCATCTCTATGTGTTGGTTGTTTACTATGTTGTGTGCTTCTTTCCGGTGTTGCTTCTTCGGGTGGGTTCCGATAATGTTGCGCTTGTGAGGAACCGTTCGACTACATCCGTTTTTCTTCTTCATGGACTCATTCTTCTTCCTTGAGGGATCTCAGGCAAGATGACCATACCCTTGAAATCACTTCTATCTTTGCTTGCTAGATGCTTGCTCTTTTGCTATGCCTATGTTGCGATACCTACCACTTGCTTATCATGCCCCCCATATTGTTGAACCAAGCCTCTAACCCACCATGTCCTAGCAAACCGTTGTTTAGCTATGTTACCGCTTAGCTCAGCCCCTCTTATAGCGTTGTTAGTTGCACGTGAAGATTGAAATTTGTTCCTTGTTGGAACATGGAGATGTTGTTCCTTGTTGGAACATGTTTAGTTGTTGGGATATCACAATATCTCTTATTTAATTAATGCATCTATATACTTGGTAAAGGGTGGAAGGCTCGGCCTTATGCCTGGTGTTTTGTTCCACTCTTGCCGCCCTAGTTTCCGTCATATCGGTGTTATGTTCCCGGATTTTGCGTTCCTTACCCGGTTGGGTTATAATGGGAACCCCTTGACAGTTCGCCTTGAATAAAACTCCTCCAGCAATGCCCAACATTCGTTTTACCATTTGCCACCTAGCCTTTTCTTTCCCTTGGGTTCTGCAGACTCAAGGGTCATTTTTATTTTAACCCCCCCGGGCTAGTGCTCCTATGAGTGTTGGTCCAAACTGGGCAGCCTGCGGGGCCACCTCAGGGAAACTCAAGGGTTGGTTTTACTCGTAGCTTGACCTATCTGAGTGTGCCCTGAGAACGATATATGTGCAGCTCCTATCGGGATTTGTCGGCACATTCAGGCAGTGTTGCTGGACTTGTTTTACCATTGTCGAGGATGTCTTGTAACCTGGATGCTGAGCCTGATCGGATTGTCTTGGGAGAAGGAATATCCTTCATTGACCGTGAGAGCTTGTGATGGGCTAAGTTGGGACACCCCTGCAGGGATTGAACTTTCGAAAGCCGTGCCTGTGGTTATGGGTAGATGGGAATTTGTGAATGTCCAGTTGTAGAAAACCTGAAGTTGATCTTAATTAAAATACATCAACCGCGTGTGTAACCGTGATGGTCTCTTCTCGGCGGAGTTCGGGAAATGAACACGGTGTTGGAGTTATGCTTGAAGTAGGTTGTTCTAGGATCACTTCTTGATCATAGTTTCTCGACCGTGCTTTGCCTTCTCTTCTCGCTCTCATTTGCGTATGTTAGCCACCATATATGCTAGTCGCTTGCTGCAGCTCCACCTCATACTTTTACCCTTCCTATAAGCTTAAATAGTCTTGATCGCGAGGGTGTGAGATTGTTGAGTCCCCGTGACTCACAGATACTTCCAAAACTAGTTTGCAGGTGCCGTTGAACCGTGCAGGTGATGCAACCAAGCTCAAGGAGGAGCTCGATGAAGATCTTGTCCTTTATGTTGTTTCGTTTCCAGTTGATCAGTAGTGGAGCCCAGTTGGGACGATCGGGGATCTGTGTAGCATTTGGGGTAGTCTTCTTTTATTTTGGGTTCCGTAGTCGGACCTTGATTGTATCTGGTTGATGTAATGCTTTATTCATGTATTTGTGTGAAGTGGTGATTGTAAGCCAACAATGTATCTTTTCCCTTATCGTACTACATGGGTTGTTCGCGAAGATTACCTCACTTGCGACATTGCTTTCAATGCGGTTATGCCTCTAAGTTGTGCTTCGACACGTGGGAGATATAGCCGCATCGAGGGCGTTACACTGGTGCCCACGATCAATAGGAAGACGCTGTCGTCATCCTCTAAGACTAGCAGACGGTGGTGATCCACCAGCGACTCTAGCACGGTGAATGGGTAGCTCGTCTCATACTTGATGTTCTTTGCCAAGGGCCAGTAGTGATCACCGCACGCCTGCGTTAGGTGATGCACGATGTCCGCCAGCGAGCCCCAAAACGGCATCAGGTACTCATAGCAGTAGACGAAGGGCTCCTTGGAGGCATCGACCAGGCCATCCATGGAACGGGAGTGGCTGTAGGGGATGTTTCGCTAGTTGAATATATGAGCGAGTTACTACGAGATTTAGTCCGAATAAGCACAAAATAAATCATGACGGTTATAACAGAGATTAAACTAATCATGCGGACTAGCATAGTAGATGAACAGATCAAATCTAGGACACGGACTAGAAACATGAATTCTACCATGATTTCGAACAGGAAGGACAGAAACACATACGGTGCAACGGGAGCAGCACCATTGGCGTTGAGGTTGTCGCCCATGTCGTTGGGGAAGAGGTGCCGAGGTCGGGGAAGAAGTCATCACTGCTAGCAGTCACAAGAGTGCGCTCCCAAAATTTCAACAGCGCCCGCCGAATGGGGCGCATGATGGAATAGTTGTAGGGGACATTGCGGCCACCGAATGGAGCGCAGGAGTAGCCCACGAAGCAGTAGATGGTGCTCCTCCCTAGTATCTATTCTTATCTCTATCTCTACTACTCTTCTTTGTTTTTTATCTATATCTATACTACTATATAGTGTACCAATTTTGAAAATTTGAAACATGGGCCTAAGAAGTAATTTCAGCCATCGATAGGGTCAATCCTATGGTTCAGAATGCACGGATTCGCGTCTACAATATCCACCATGCAGCTGGTTGTTCATTCTAGAGAAATCTAGGCCCACCCGAATTGTTTATTGCAGGACGTCATGTTTGTGCACTGCAAGGTTGGGCCACGTAGATAGAAGGACGCGTCCGGCCATGGACTGTTGGACCTGCAGTGCAGCAAACCGCAGTCATGCCAGACTTTCGGTCCTGTACTCCCATCTCCATCCTTCTCCTAGATTGTATCAAAGTACTGGTAGCTTTGCATCCCGTTCGTCCATGAAATAGCATTTTTTTAGGGAATACGACATGTGTATGATAGTACAATGGTTATGTCATCTATCACATTGCACAAATACATGAGATGGACAAAAATTTATGTTACCAAGTTTTGCAACCATGAAAATATTTTTCTTCGAAGAAAAAAAGTGACTAGGACATTTTGATTAGTGAAATTAGGATACCTGTCATGATAACTTTACATACAAACAGAACAGAATTGTTGATTTGTTAGACTTTTCAAGGACTTCTTTTTTGAAGAAAAAAATCACCGTGGGAGATCTGTTTACACAAATTGAACTTTGCACGTGCTATGCACGTACCCGCGTACTAGTAATATACTAGTTGTAGTTGTCAAATCGAATAGTACTGCACCGTCCACCGCACACCCGGCTGAACACGCCTCCTCGCCTCCATCGAACCCCTCCGTTAAACCCGCATGCAAACTGAGACACCTACTCCGGCCCGCGGGAGGAAATTTGCCAGTTGCCATTGCAGAATAATAGAGTCACGTCCAATCCATTTGAGTTAATTGCGTGTATGATTCTCCCTCTATAAAAAGTTAATTGCATCCTTAATCTTGTATTCTAAGTACTCTATGGGTTCCACTGTCAGTAAAGTGTACATGACTTGCAGGCTGGCTACAGATTCGTACAGAAAGTTAAAAAGAAACAAATCCATCCTTAATCATGTATTCTAAGTACTCTGTGGGTTCCACTACCAGTACAGTAGCGAAAGAAGTATAGTATATATTAAAAAATAAAAGCTAATGTTTAGGATAGAATTCGAACTCAGGTCATCACGCTGCGAGCATCCGGCCCAGACCAGTACACTAGGTGTTGGTTGTGGAGAATGGAAGAGATAAACCTTTATAACAATGAGCTCGTCCGTTGCAACGGATCCAAAGTAGAATAATACATATTCACAAATTTGAAAGAAAACAGTTTACTTTTGATATACGTATCACTAAAAATATCGTATGTTTCACTCTAAACAGTTTACTTTTGATATAACAATGATTGGACCGGTACGGTGATCACTCAAGAATGTTGTCGGACTTCGATATGACCCTACGATGTTGGTATGTGTCTCGTAAGTCAAGCGGCATGATGTAGTCATCATCACCTGTCCACTTCCCGCAGCACATATTCGCTTCTCCATCCTTGTCTGCTCTTACATCCCCGCTAAGGCGCCTCCCCCCTCGTCCAAATCTTCCATCCCTGTTAAGGTGCCTCCCCCCTCATCTGAAACCCAAGCACTAACAATGGAAGAACCGAGCAGCGTTCGCCGAAAGAGTGACTGGAATTCGCTCCCCACAAAGGTAATTAAGCTAATTGTTTCGCGTGTGGAGAATCTCAGTACCATGCCGCTCTCCGCGTGCTCACCGGGGCAGTACCGTTTACTCAAAGCCCTCAGGTCGGAGCTTTTTAAGCTAGCTCCTTGCTTGTTGATGCCGCCTGATCTTCAGAAACGGCGTGTCACGCGGCATAACGATCGTAGGGTGGCAAGCATCAACCCCCTTGACTGCGATCTGATCCCCGTCACCCTCAACTACATTAACGGTATGTACTGGGTCGGCATGAACACGTCTTGGATGGTGCTCGTCGACGGTCGCGGCAGCTGGATGCTCATGGAGGTCTACACCCGACGATTGATCCCCCTTCCTTTGATTAACACTGCACTGCTTTGGCATCGCGGCCCAGAATACTTGGAATCTTACAGTAGCCAACATGATAGAAGTTTGATTTGCTCAAGGTTGTAATCTGCCAAGTGCCCACAAGATCTGTGAATTATAAAGACTTCAGGCTAATTGTGTTCTTCAACCGTGGTCTCGCCTATCTGACAGGTCACTGTGGTAAGCGGATAAATCTGCACGTCCATCGCAGGATCATACATCCTCCATGGTTCTCTGGTGCCATTGAACACAAGGGCTTCATTTATGCTGTCGACTCCTTCTATGGCTGGACGTTTTGCTGGCCTACTCCAGTCATCGCTACAAACGGCTGCTACAGCAGTATGTTACTTTCCTATGATATCACGATGGCTTGCTTATATTACTGTCAACATTTACTGGAAAAATACTCATGCTCATAACATGATGTTCTTAAGATTGACTACATCAAGAGCCCTTTTTATTTGACTCCAACTTTTTTAGGGTTATTTGACTCCAACTTGATATGATGTTGTAGGCCGCCTGGTGTCCCTACCCTTCCTAATCCCAGAACCTTTCAAAGAAAAGTAGCATGGCAGTTGCAGGTGGTTCCTGGCTCGATCAGATGATGGTGAATGACTGATGATCATTCGCATGTACCGGACGTGTTGTTTCGCGGAATACAATCACAGTCACTACAAGGTCTTTGAGCAGGATCCCAGCTTCTCTGGGCCTTCAGAAATTTTTGACTGCAGGTTGGTAAGTAGCCTTGGTACACACTCTCCATTTGTCGGACTGAATTATCTGATTAACCAAGAGATAACCAACGGCAAGGATCATGATGGCAGTGCGGTTTCGTTCATCAGGCAAAATTGTGTGTACACAGCGTACCATGCGTCTCTGCATGCACCATACCCTGATATGTGCCACCACGCTCTGCAGCCCAAAGTAGGAGAGAGGGTCGCAAGTATCAGACTTCGACCTGCTGGCTGGAGTTTCCCCGGTCAGGCACCCATCTGGTTCAAGCCGTCAGCCAATCTCCACAGCTTAATAAATAGTAACGTCTAACTGAGCCAGTTAGTTAGATGCATACACTTGGCGTAGTAGGATCTTTATTTAGTTTGATGCATACACTTGTTCTTTTTTGGTAGCCCATTTGTAATGATGGATGATGTTTGGTTTGTAAGAGAGAGTTGCGTCTTCACGCTTCTGGCTTGCTTACTGCTTTTGTTGCACCCCCCCCAACCCTGGTTGTTGCTGCTGCTGTTTTCAATGTACAATCAGTAGTATATTTCGTCTGTTGGTTGAATAAATGTGTTGTTAGAATGACAAACACAATGTTTTGGAAGTCGTTGCACGGTTCGATCCTTTAGTGCCCCGTACCGTACGTAGCGCATACTATTTTTCGTACGAAACACATTTTCCACTTGTTGATAACATGCAGCCCACTTATGAAGGTCCAATAGAGAAGCCCATAATTAACTGGAAGGGAGGCTCTCACATGAATCCGGCCCAGGTACATGCTCATGGTCCCGTAAACATAAATAAGTAAATAAATAAAGCTAAATGCTCATCCACCAGTTCTTTAAATTCACGATTTAACACGAGGATATTCTTTCCTATGATAGTGTCGTTACATTCAGTTGATATTATTCTTCGGCAAAGATAGCGACCAGTCTTCTTTCTCCCAGCATTTTTTTCCTGCAACCAGGGGACCCATGCAAATCGTAGTCAACGTCGTAAATAGATCTGGTCCATTTTTATTTTTCAATAAGAATGTCCAATCCAGCCCAGCACATTGGCGACAGCACTTTATCCTCCGCCTTGATGCGCTCGCCGCGGCGCCGCCGTCCGGCCTTGTCAACATAGTTTTTTTTCGAAATGGTCCCTGTCAACATAGTAAATCGGGAGAGGGCTGTAGTTGTGAGTATGATAGTACGGACCCACCAGGCCCACTCCCGAACAGAAGCAAGTGCCTCTTTTACTACTCAGATGAACCCCTCATTTTTTTACTCTAATCCACCCTGCTGATATCTGGGACCCACATCATTTTCAACATATAGTCAATTAATGACAGAATTGCACAACTTTTTTAGTAGTAATTCGGAGGAGCAGGCTATAAACTGGGTTGTGCCGTCTCTGTGGCCCGTCTAACAACATGACCAGCCCAGCAATGTTTTCTTTGGGAAAATAGGTAGCCCAGTATTTCTTTTTGAAGAATACCCAAGCTAGGCCTATTTGTTTTCTCCGACTTACTGGGCTGCAAATCTTTCAAGACGAGGAGGGATGCATTTTGGCCTGGCCAAAGAGTATGGTTAGTGTCTGTTAAAAGTAATATCAAAAGGGTTGAAAATTCCAAAAAAATAGCAAATGGGATATTAGTTTCTTTTTTTGTTTTTGTTCTTCACTGATATCTTATACTCCCTCCGTCCCAAAATTCTTGTCTTAGATTAGTCTAGATACGGATGTATCTAATACCAAAACGTGACTTGATACATCCATATTTAGACAAATCTAAGACAAGAATTTTGGGACGGTTGGAGTATTTCATTGGATTTAACATGACATAGTACTAATTTATTTTTAAATTTGTTTTAGTATGGCTACTAATTTTTGGATTAAGAATATTTTTTCCTCAGCAAAAATTTGCAAATTTTCCAAATTTCCCACATATTTAGTTAATTTTTTAACCCTGGTACTGACTAGAAAATGGGCAGCAATTCTAAAAATGGAAAACAGGCTGCAATAAATTCCATATGAATTAGAAAATGAGTAAAAAATATAAAAATAATAGCAAATGGGTTGTACACGCCACAGATTTTGAGGCTGGCTTGTGGAGCTGGGGAAGATGCGACAATGGATGCCCATGCGGAGAGGAGTACGAGGGTTCACTAGTTCGGCTGCGGTGTGAGGCTGCCGTCCCCGCAGGGCCTGGGTAGCGGTGGGAGTAGTAGGGGGCAGTGAGGCCTCAACGGCAACACAGCCGGACACTGGAGGCAGGAGCAGGCGGTCTCGCCGATGTTGGTTTGGGCGGCTGGTGCAAGAAGAGCAGCGATTGGAGAAGCAGCAGGACCGTTCGATTCAAATCCAACGGTTACTGCTGCTAGAATCGTTTGTTGACTAAGTTGACAAGCCCTGCGTACGCGTCAACTTAGTAGGCCCACAGGTCAGCCTCCTAACCGGTGCGCCCAGATGTCAGTGGGAGGAATCATTTTTTTCACGTAATAAGGAGGCAGTTGATTGCGTGCGGCCAGCCCAGTGGAGGGAGTAGGGTGGGCCGGGGAAGCCTGCGCAGCATCATAGAGGGCCACAAGAGGAGGGAGCAGGCAGTCCCGCCGGTGCTAGTTTAGGCGGCTGGAGCAGGAAGATTAGAGATTGAAGAAGCACGTCGGCCGTTGGATGGACATCCAGCATCGGCGAGACCGCCTGCTCCTGCCTCCAGTGGCCGGCTGTGTTGCCATTCAGGCCTCACTGCCCCCTACTACTCCCACCGCTACCCAGGCCCTGCGGGGACGGCAGCCTCACACCACAGCCGAACTAGTGAGCCCTCGTACTCCTCTCTGCATGGGCATCCACTGTCGCGTCTTCCCCGGCTCCACGTCGTCCCCTTCCTAGGCCTCGCCGTCGTCCGCCGCCTTGGTGCTCTCGGCGTGACGTGGTCAATGTGGTCAACGACCGACTTCCATCGGAAGAGTACTGTACCTGGAGAGGGTGATAGCTGGGTCCACGACCACAGCCCAGTTTTTTTGTGATTTGCCAAGTAAGTCGCTTTGTCAGGCCTGTTGGGCTGCAAATCTTTCAAGACGAGGAGAGCTTCATTCGGCTGGCCGAGAAAATGGCCTATCAGTAATGAGAAATGGGATGTACATTTTTAAAACACATCAAACCGGCAATTAGTTTCAAATTTCTTTTTTTTCATTTCGAGATTTTAAATTGCATTGATTTTTATGCGTGGACAATTTGTTGGATTTTATATTGATATATATTTATTTTTAAAATCAGTTTGAATGTGGCTCAAAATTTCAGGATTAAAAACAGTTTGGACCGCACCGAAATATGCAAAATTTTGTATAATTTTTTAACCGTGGCCACAATATGGGCTGTAATGCTAACAAAAAGAATATGGGCTCCAAAAAAACCTTAAGAATTAGCAAATGGGCTGTAAATTATTACAAATAATGGCAGATGGGTTGTATGCTGTTTTCCACAGATTTGAGGCTTTCCTAAGAAAAGGTTGACGCACAAGAAGTGACTGTTGGATTTCCATCCAACGGCCGTCGTGCTTCTTCAATCTCTGCTCTTCGTGCTCCAACCGCTCAAAAAACCGCCGGCGGGACTGCCTGCTCCCTCCTCCCTGCGGCCGGCTGTGCTGCCGCGCAGGCCTCACCGCCCCACCGTACTCCCATCACTGGCCTAGCCATCCCTCTACTCACCCAGACCTGCTGTTCTTCTCGGGCGATGGTAGACGAACCAGTAAACCCTCGTACAGTCATACTCCCCTCCGTGTGGGAAACAACTACAGAGTCTTCCCTGGCTCCAGGCCATTCCCTTCCTATGCCTCGCCGTCGTCCATCGCCCTGGTGCTCTCGGCGCGGCCTGGTCAACGTGGTCAACGACCGACATGCATCTGAAGT
The DNA here is from genome assembly GCF_002162155.2 of Triticum dicoccoides. NCBI lineage: Eukaryota > Viridiplantae > Streptophyta > Magnoliopsida > Poales > Poaceae > Triticum > Triticum dicoccoides. The sequence goes on from NC_041380.1 coordinate 425,433,491, forward strand.
GGATTGTGCATGGAGAGGCTGACAGCTGGGTCCATTGCCGCACGCAAGGAAATGCCTCCTTATTACGCGCAAAATAATGATTCCTCCACCTGACATCTGAGACCCACCGAAAGGGCCTCTGTATTTCGCAAAAAAAATGTTATCGCCACTGACAGCTCGGTCCCACCAGCTATATCTTGGCACGCAAGGAAGTGCCTCCTTATTACGCACAAAAAAATGAATACTCCCCCTGCTAGCTGGGACCCAGTATAGTGGGAGGCTGACTTGTGGGCCTACTAAGTTGACGGGGACGGAGGGCTTTGTCAACTTAGTCAATATGCACGATTCTAGCTCCATTGACCGTACAATGTCCATCCAACGGCTGTAGTGCTTCTTGAATCTCTGGTCTTCTTGCTCCTGCCTCCCGTGGCTGGCTGCGATGCCGCGGAGGCCTCATGGCCCCCTACTACTCCCACCACTGGCTAGGCCATCCCTCTACTCACCCACACCCCCTGTTATTCTGCGGCGACGGCAGCCAAACCAGTGAACCCTCGTACTCCTCTCCGCGTGGGCTTCCATTGTCGCGTCTTCCCCGGCTCCGCGTCGTCCCCTTCCTAGGCCTCGCCGTCGTCCATCGCCCTGGTGCTCTTGGCATGGCGTAGTCAACGTGGTCAAGGAACAGCTTCCATCGGACGTGGACTATACGTGGAGAGGCTAACAGTTGGGTCCATGGCCGCAGTAAGGAAGTGCCTCCTTATTACACGCAAAATAATTATTTCTCCACCTAACAGTAGGGACCCACCGGACGGGCCACCGTATTTCACAAAAAAACATTTCCCCTAACTGCTGGGACCCACCAGCTACATCTTCGCACGCAAGGAAGTGTGTCCGGGAAAAAACGATTCGCCCCCCTGACTGCTGGGACCCACCAGCTACATCTTCGCACGCAAGGAAGTGCCTGTCAATTAGGACCCACATGGTCGAAGCATACGAAGCATTGTCATTCTGGTCGCAAACGTGTACATACATACTGGTCGATGTAGAGGCGCGCAGGTGTCGTAGTAGAGGCGCGCATGTAGCATGTACATGTACGTATAGCGGCCAGTGTGCAAGAAAGAAAATATGGCCGTGTGCGTACATACGGGCAAGGTCACGAACGCCTACTCACGCATACGTACGGCAAGGGCTCGTGTACATGGCTGGGTCGGAACGGAGAAACAGCATCGTCATCGTGTTCATGGGGAGCCAACCGGCTGCGTCGGAACGAAATGCGTCGTCGCGTTCATCGGGAGGGCTTGGACGGCATAGCCGATGGAAACGAGGCCTGGCGTACCGCAGAATGGAGGAAACGGCCTTGTGTTCGACCGCCCACGGTCGAAACAGGATCCTGTTCATCGGGAGGGGTCTGGTGTGGCACCCCAGCACAGAGCGACTGGTTTACCTTGCATTGCCAGTCCAGAGATCATGTTTTCTGGCAACACACAACATCTTGGTACAGAAAACAACCGCTTTATTGATACTAGCGACTCAAAGTTTACATTACAACAGGTAGCAAGTCCAAGCGGCACACCAGGTGCGGCTGAACAATATGTACATTATTTAGTGAACATAAAAGGGCCTCGATCAAAACAACTACGCGGCAGCGGAACAACGTCGTAGCGGAACTCCATAGCACAAGGACACCGATGTGGACACGATCTAGACTCGAGCAGCACTCCTTTCCATGGGACTTTCCTGAAATCTGGTATGACACGCCAGGTCAGTACATTGAATGTACTTGCAAGCTCACAACAAGCACAAACATAATGACAAACAATATCATGATAATTAACCAATTATTAGTAATGCAACAATGTACCCCACATGCTATGATCACGCTCTTATGAGCATAGTCCCTCGGACTAACTAACCACGGTGATCGTTTCTGGATCACAAATGTACCAACCACATGATCTTAACTAGGGATACTTCGTGATCATTACGGCAACCACAGCTGTGGGGGTCCTGGATTAGGGGGTCTCCGGACAACCGGACTATCTCCATTGGCCGGACTGTTAGACTATGAAGATACAAGATTGAAGACTTCGTATCGTGTCCGGATGGGACTCTACTTGGCGTGGAAGGCAAGCTAGGCAATACGTATATAGATATCTCCTCCTTTAGAACCGACCTTGTGGAACCCTAACCCTCTCCGGTGTCTATATAAACCAGAGGGTTTTCATCCATAGGACAACAATCACAACATACAATCATACCGTAGGCTAGCTTCTAGGGTTTAGCCTCTCTGATCTCGTGGTAGATCTACTCTTGTAACACCCATATCTTCAATATTAATCAAGCAGGACATAGGGTTTTACCTCCATCAAGAGGGCCCGAACCTGGGTAAAACTTCGTGTCCCTTGCCTCATGTTACCATCCGGCCTAGACGCATAGTTCGGGACCCCCTACCCGAGATCCGCCGGTTTTGACACCGACATTGGTGCTTTCATTGAGAGTTCCGCTATGCCGTCGCCACAAGGAAGGATGTCTCGCCCCGTCTTTAAAGATGGCACTATCGCTGAGGGAGCCCTGGCTATCGGCCAAACTCTCTGACTTGCTGGTATTCTTATGATCGCTTGTTCGGCCGCTGCGCCGACGATGACTTCTCGGGTCATCGAAAGCAATCTTCACATCAACTCGGAACTTGCCGAGCAGTTAGATCCAATGGAGCTCTCTTCCCTGAACGAGCTCTCGGATCGTATCACCGCCCTGGGAGTCGCTACAGACTACGATCAGATTGGGCCTAAACCCGATCTAAGAGAAATTAACTCTCCCCAGGTCACCCATCATGTTGCAGTGGTGGAAGAGCAATGTGGCAAAACTTCATCTATCTTAAGGACTAGCTACGTCTGGATTCCCGATCCCTCCAAGCCAGATACCCGCGGAGGGGAGGACGTCACTCAAAGCCTGAACCCAGAATCAGGCAGTGGGCCAGATTTACCGAAAAACATCCAAGAATCCAAACTTTCGAGTTCGGAAACTCGTTGGCCGCTGAGCCTCAGATTGGGTGAGGATCCGGATTCAATTCCACCCACCCACCCAAACATATGCAATCTATCCCAAATTAGGCAAGAGCCCGAAGAAACAGTACACCATTACTGGGCCAGATTCTCCTGGTTAAGAACAGGATAAAGGACTACCGCGAGGAAGACGCAATTTCATTCTTCTACAATAACTGCACGGACAAGGGAATTCTCAACGCCATAAGTCGTCACTAAATTACACGCTTTGCCAACTTGGTGTCCATAGTGCGAAAGTACTACGTGATGGAAAGCACCTGGAAAACCGAAATAAAATTTTGGGATAATCCGGCCCTAAATACAAACCCAGTCCAAAATAAAAGGTTGCATTATCACAATACACCTGGGTTAACTACCAAAAAGCAAAAGCCCTCTACGGGGAAAGGAACCGTACTGGAGGGATGGCTCAACGGACCCTGCAAAATTCATAGTACAACAGATGCGATACCAACGCACAGCCTTAGAGCATGCTGGATACTCCGGCAGGTGGCCAAAAGTGGTGAGGATCTACTCCTCCCAAAAACCACAGAGCACCATCCCGAGGACAACAGTACGGTCTTAACGGTCTTCGAGACCTTTGCGTCAAATAAAAGACGGAAGTGAACACTCCGCAGCATGTCCGAAATCTGCCACATAGCAGAAACAAATCCTTGGAGCGACACGGCTATTACCTTCAATGCCAGTGACGAACCTAAATTCCGAACAGCCCGAGTACCAGCCGCACTGGTCCTCAGTCCAATCGTGGACGGCTTTCGACTCACCAAGGTACTCATGGACGGCGGCAGCGGATTAAACCTCATCTACGAGGAAACTCTTCAAAAGATGGAAATAGACTGGAGCTGCATTAAGCAAAGCAGCACAACCTTTAGAGGAATAATCCCCAGTCAGGAAGCACGCTGCGCCGGAAAAATCATACTAGACGTGGTATTCGGCACGCCGGATAATTACAGGTCCGAAGAAATTACATTCCAAGTGGCCCCGTTCAGCAGCGGATACCACGCTCTATTAGGGCGGGAGGCGTTCTCAATCTTCCAAGCCGTACCCCATTATGGGTACATAAAGCTCAAATGCCCGGGCCCAACAGAATCATTACTCTTGTTAGTGATCCGGACATAGCACTCCGCGCCGAAAACAAGACAGCTGCACTGGCCCTTGAGGCACTATCCGATGCCCTAGCGGCCGAAGAACTAACTGCGTTGCGCTCCACGGTAAATAGGGATGATGTGATACTAGATAAAAGATCCAAGTCCACCTCCTTTAAGCCGGCGGACGAAATAGTCAAATTCCATGTCCATCCAACGGACCCTACAAAAACAGCTTCCGTCGGGGCACAATTAAACCCTGATGTTGATGCCGCACTGCGAGAGTTCCTACACGAGAACTGGGATATTTTTGCCTGGCACCCTTCAGACATGCCAGGAATCCCACGCAGGCTGGCTGAACACAGCCTAAATATCATAAAAGGGTTCAAGCCAGTCAAGCAGGCTCTTCGACATTTCTCCGAGCCTAAAAGACAAGCCGTGGGAGAGGAGCTAGCCAAGCTATTGGAGGCCGGATTCATCAGAGACATAAAACATCCGGACTGGCTAGCAAACTTGGTGATGGTACCAAAGAAGGACAAATCCTGGCGCTTGTGCATCGATTTTAAAGACCTTAACAAGGCTTGCCCAAAGGATCCCTTCCCCCTCCCCCGCATCGATCAAATAATCGATGCTACCGCAGGACACGATTCATTGTGTTTCCTCGACGCATACTCCGGCTACCATCAAATCAAAATGGCAGAGCCAAACCAAGCCGCAACGGCATTCATCACACCATACGGCCCATTCTGCTTCAACACAATGCCCTTCGGGCTAAAAAATCCCGGTGCAACATATCAGCGCATGATTCAGACATGCCTGGCAAACCAGATCGGCAAAACAGTGGAGGCATATGTGGATGACGTGGTCATTAAAACCAAGCATGTCGAAACTCTAGTAGACGACTTGAGGCTCAAATTCGACAACCTCCGAACATATGACATCAAGCTCAATCCGGAAAAATGTGTCTTCGGCGTACCAGCAGGAAAGCTCCTGGGATTCATTGTCTCCAGTAGAGGTATTGAAGCCAATCCGGCCAAAATCCGAGCGTTGTCACAGTTGGCTACCCCTGCAGACCTCAAACAAATACAAAAACTAACTGGATGCGTGGCGGATCTAAGCCGCTTTATCTCCCGCTTGGGAGAAAAGGCATTACCCCTTTATCGCCTCCTCCGGCACACCGAACACTTCGAGTGGACGGACGCCACCACGGCCAGACTCAACGAAACAAAAGCCATGTTGGCAACAAACCCAGTCCTGGCCGCGCCAAACATTGGCGAACCAATGCTATTATACATTGCGGCAACTCATCAAGTGGTAAGCGCAGTGCTTGTCGTCGAGCGAGAAGTGGACGAACACAAATTTCCCATTCAAAAGCCAGTTTACTACGTGTCCACTATCCTTACTCCATGCAAATCACGGTACCCGCATTATCAAAAGATAGCGTACGCGGTATTTATGGCATCCAGGAAGCTGCGACACTATTTTCGAGAGTGTTCGATAGCGGTAGCCTTGGAAGTACCACTTAACGATATTATAAACAACCCCGACGCGATGGGTCGGATCACCAAATGGGCCATTGAGCTCCTCCCGTTCGACATAACTTACAAGCCACGGCGAGCTATTAAATCGCAAGTTTTGGCTGACTTCGTCGCTGAATGGACGGAAGCCGAACTCCCTAAAGAGTACGGCACATATTCAAACTGGATCATGCACTTCGACGGCTCCAAAATGTTTGCTGGTCTAGGGGCTGGTGTCATTTTGACATCCCCAACAGGAGACACCGTTCAATACGTACTACAGATAATGTATACGGACTCCAACAATGCAGCCGAATACGAGGCCCTTCTATATGGTCTCCGGATGGCAGTATCCATGGGCATTCAACGCCTAGAGGTGCGCGGGGATTCAAACCTTGTAGTATCCCAAATAAATGGAAACTTTGATGCCAAGGATCCAAAAATGGCCGCTTATCACAACGCTGTCCTAAAAATGTCAGCCCGGTTTGAGGGGCTCGAATTTCACCATGTGGGTCGGGAAAACAATCAGGCGGTGGATATCCTCACTCGCATTGGCGCAAAACGCGACACGGTCCCTCCCAATATTTTTCTGGAAAGGCTTTTCAACCCATCCGTAGCATGGGAAGGGGACACCGGTAACAACAGTCCGGACCCGGCCAAAATACCCGATACCGAACTCTCTGACACAATCGGAGGCTCCGCCACTGAAATAACAAAATCGGCCCACGAAATAATGGCTATTATTGCCCCGTGGACAGAACCATTCCTGGCCTACTTAACTAGACGGGAACTCCCGGAGGACCAAAATGAGGCACGCTGCATAGTGCGGCGATCAAAGGCCTACAGGGTCCACGAGGGAGAATTGTACAAGAAAAGCGCTACCGGAGTCCTTCAACGGTGCATCTCCGAAGAGGAAGGGCGGAACCTTTTGGCAGAAATTCATGCCGGACTCGGCGGTCATCACGCCGCAGCCCGGGCTCTTGTGAGCAAGACCTTCCATACAGGATTCTATTGGCCAACGGCACGGGCAGACGCACAGGACATAGTCCAGTGTTGCGCCGGTTGCCAGCTCTTTGCAAATCAAAGTCATATGCCACCCACCGCCCTCCGAACAATCCCCATCACATGGCCCTTTGCGGTCTGGGGGCTTGACATGGTTGGACCCCTTAAAGGTGGAACCCACAAGAAAAAAATACTTATTGTTCATGGTGGATAAATTCACCAAATGGATAGAGGCCAAACTGGTTAAAACAGACGAATCCGGACCGGTGATAGATTTCATATCCGGGGTTGCACATCGCTACGACGTCCCCCACAGCATCATCACTGATAACGGCACGAACTTCATGGTCGACGAGGTAAAACTCTGGTGCAGCAAAATGGGCATCAAGCTCGATTATGCTTCAGTCTACCACCCACAAACCAACGGTCAAGTCGAACGAGCAAATGGTCTTATAATGAGTGGCATTAAACCCAGACTAGTGCGCTCCTTAACAGAGTCTGACATGCACTGGGTAGAGGAGCTCGACTCTGTACTCTGGGGGCTGCGGACCATGCCGAATCATAGTACCGGATACACACCATTTTTATGGTGTACGGCGCAGAGGCAGTCCTGCCCTGTGACATAATTCATGACTTACCTCGAGTGCACATATACGAAGAAAGAGAAGCCGAGCTCGATCGGCAGGACAGTTTGGACACCTTGGAGGAAGAGCGTGACGTAGCCAAAGCCCGTTCCGCATTTTACCAGCAATAGGCTCGCAGTTACCAAAGCAGAGAAGTACGAGCCAAAACTTATAACGTTGGCGAACTAGTTCTCCGGCTGCCGGATAAGAAAAAGAACAAGCTAGAGCCCAAATGGGAAGGTCCCTTCATCATCGACCAAGTTCTGACTAGCAGAGCGTACTGACTGCGGGATGCATCGACTAGTCGACTCGAGCCGAACCCATGGAACGCAACCAGGCTCCGAAGATTCTACGCCTAGCACAGGACTTTATGTTAGTCCCCTCACTTTGTCCATTTTCCGCATATGCGTTGTCTGTCTTGTTTCCCTTTCTTTCTTTTATTCCTCTAGACCTTCACGGGTCACCTTGTGCCTCACTTGTACATTACGGAGGTGCTAGCCGCACTATCTACACCTGGGGGCTTCTTTCACAGAAGCTTAAATTATTTACCTGGGCATCACGCCCAACACATGCGTTATACTTTCGCATGTACCTTTTTTCACCATTATATGCATCGATATGACTTAAGTTTTGGCCAAGCTGGGTTGCCTGGCTCTTGTATTTATGCCCTACGTTCCCGTTAATTCGGCTAGGGCATAAGAGGAGCACCTCTACGATTGTTACCGCCGGGTCAGCCGGACGTGTACCTCAGACTGGGTGAAGCCAAAAGCTAGCGTTCTTAAGAGAATATTCGGTCGGTGAACAAAAGATGACTTTTATTTATTAACCATATCTGCCCCCAGACGCTTTTACTGTGCTTCTTGTTGCAGTCCGGACATGCACTTTTGGGCATGCCTACCCAGGGAAAGGAACCCTTGACGGAACTATTCTCTCTGGAAGATGTTTCTTACTACCCATGTAATATAACATAACTAGTTGGGCACTTGTCTGATAAAGCACTAATGACCCCTACGCCTAGTCTCCACGCATGCCCCGGTTCTTATATAACCGAGAGGGTATTCGGATACACTCCAGACTGTCGGGTCCCGAGGTTGAAGCGAAAAGGTCCGCCATGACACACGATCTACAATCCGGCTAGAAGGCATCATATATGTCACTTTACAATTACATAGTCAATTTGACTGGTTGAATTCCTCTTCAATGCCATCCAATAGGCTGTCTAGTCTACAGTCCTGTTGGGAATACTTTGCGGCCAATTCTACTTGGCCGTATAATAAATTTACAGGGATCTCCTTGCCATCAGGCCCCACAGGTCTGACTTCGGCCATGTGGTTCGGGTCAGCCTTCGTGTACCGTGTCTTCACCATCGCCAAGCTTCCCTGGCGCCCTGACGGCAGGCCGATATCTTCCATAATCGAAAGCGCCGCCGTGCTCCCTTTGGCTTTTCTGCAAGCTCTCCAAGGCCTTCGGGTAGGGAGTGGGATGGCCACAAGGCCTGGGCAATGCCTCGCATCACCTGTCGAACTCGTTCGTGCAACTGTGCGAGCTCGGGAAGAAGATCACCCATCGAACTGGGCATCTCCTCGGCAGGACGACCTGTTAACATACCTACAGACATGACGCTGTCAGTCAGCTTCCCCGCCGAACTCTTTTTAAGTTCGTTCAAGCACTTACTAAATATGTCGCGCCGAAGCCGTCGATTCTCCTTAACAGAGTCCGACAGTTGGGCACGAACATCTTTTAGTTCCACGCCCAGCTTGGTGTTGGCATCTTGGAGATCATTCTTCTCCTGCCTCACCCTTGTAAGCACGTTCTCACCAGCCTTCAGATGGCGTTTGAGCTGTTGCTTATCCAGATTCACCCCATCGTGATCTGCAATTTTTTCGTCAGATTTGCATATAAAGTCGCACTCTAATATGATACTTATCATTTAACGGGTATGTTACCAGCGGGGGTCTCTTTGGGCTCCCCTGCAGCGGACAGTGCGGCCTGAAGTTGGGCTTTGCACTCTTCCAGCTCCTGGGACAGTTGAGTATTCTTTTCTGTAAGAACCTACATAACAAATGATCCTTAAATTAGTTATGCTAACTGTTTCAAGTCTCAGGGGCTACTGATATATATAATCATCAAATTTTCTCACCCGTATGTCTTTTACATACTGTTCCGTGGCTCTGGCTAGACCATCTTGAGCGGCATGGAGGTGCGCATCTCCCGAGTTGAAGGCATCCAATGCCTCTGGGGAGAAACAAGCGTCACGAAGAACAGTTCGGCGACGCCTGTGGTTCATGGCACTTTCCACCTTGGAATGAGTGGCGGAAAGTATATATGTATCCTCTGTCGGAGGAGCACCCGGCGCACGCCTTGTACTCATTCCCACCTCTGAGTCTGGCCTTGGAGCCTGGCTTGTGGAGGCGCGATTGGTAGCCTCTCCGGGTATAGTCCGGCAAGCGCTCTTTTTCCTGAAAATAAGGCATGGGCGTTAGTATGCCTCTGTAAATAATGTCTTGTAATAAAGACGGCGCGCCATACCTCTGCGCCGGTGCCTCAATCCAGACCGCGGATCTTTTCAGCCTGCCTGGCCTAGTGGCCCCTTGTTGGCTAGTTGCCACGGGCTCGGTGTCGGAGTATATGACCACGGGTAGCCTAGCCGGCACCCCCTGGCTCTTCTGAAAAATTACGAGTCGATCCGGCCCTAAAAGAATCCAAGACGTGGGGCCGCCTTCCCCTTGCCGACTGTCTCCCAGGCCGGCTATCGGAAGGCAACCCGACTTTAGCCCTCATGAAGAAAGCCGCGGGAGGGCCGATCTGAGAAGCCAGCCGCGAGAAGGCCGACTTCAAGAAGCCGGCTCCCACAAAGTGGTCAAGATCGTACCCTCGAAGTCTGCATCCACATAACGGCGATGTGACGGGGCGTGGCTACAGTAAAGCCTGCCACCCCCGAATCCCGGAGCACGCCTAGCACAGTGCGCTGTACGGGTGGCCACGGCCCATCCGGCGCGGCACTGTTGCCATGTTAACCCTGATGTCATCCTCGACGGGCTGCCAGTGCAGCCCATGGGCGGTGGGCCCCTTTGGGCAGAGAGACACCCGAACGCGGCCAGGCCTCCCCCAGTCGGCCCAAGACAAGGCCGGCTCTCCATAGCCAGCTTGCCACCTCCCTCGAAGGAGATGCCCCATTAAGGAGACAAGACGCGGTGAGGCTACAGCGATCACCGGCCGGACGGCGGTACTGTAGCCACGCCCACCTCGGCGAAGCCCTCATCACCAGGATTGAGCAACAGTAACCAGCCACCGACAAGGCCCTGCACAGTGGGGCCTGCCTGTCGACCAAGGAGCCGGCAGCCGGCGGGACCCACCAGCCGGCGGGCCCCAGCAGCCGGCGCAGAAGTCGAGGAGTGTAGACACAGACGGCTGGGCTCCACGCCCAGCCGGATTACCATTGTACCCCCGTGGGTAGGCCTATATAATCCCCCGGGATACCCATGCAAAGGGTTGACCCAAGCTAGTTCTAGACACCACATAGAGAGGGGAGAAGGGCTAGCTGTGTTCTTCTTCTTCTTCTCACAAAAGAGCTCAGGGAGCATCGTGTAGCTACTTGTTCATCTAGTGATCATGTGGAGACCCTGCAAAGCAGCAGTAGGGGTGTTATCTCCACGGAGAGCCCCAAAGCTGGGTAAGATTCGCCGGCGTGCATGTCTTCGCCTCATCCCATTTCCAGGCACCGGCGACGTCTTACTGGCTCCCACAATGATAAGCCACCCGTTGGCATATGTCACACCTACCACCCGACATTTGGCGCCCACCGTGGGGCCAGGTGCACCGTCGTCCGGAGACCTGTTCTGGACGGGAACCCTCTTCCTCCCCAGCGAGCGTAGCCAGCCCGGCACGCCAGATGGCGCTTGCACGACGCGCTGCAAGGCGTCACCAACGTCTGCGCAGCGAGCGGCCTCGCCGGTCTCCTTGACAAGACCCTTATCTCCGACGAGCTCGCCTCTGACGCACGCACCGACTACCTCGTCAACCTTCTCGGCCAGCTCCGCATCTCCGACGAGCCTGCTATGGACTTGGAGTCGGTTGGCTCCACCGATCCGATGCCTGTCGACTCCGACACGGCCTCGCTCGACACTTTCCCCACCGTCGTCACGATCTAGAACGACCCGCTCCCCCGGGCCGATGGCTGCGACGCTGTCACCATCGAGGTGATGGTCATCGGCCACGGCGACGCTTCTGACGAGAGCGCCCACGATGCCCCGCATGCGGCGGTCCACGACTTGTCCATCCCCCTCCCGGCCGACGCCGATGCCGAAGCACTGGAGGCTCACCGCCTCGCCCTCCTCGCGGAGGGCCGGAAGTTGGCTTCCATGAGACGCCTCACTGAGGCCCACCGGCGCGAAGCCGACCGCGCCGCCTTTGGCACGCCGCCCCCAGGCGGGCCCAGCCGGGCCGGCGTTGTCAGAAAGCGCGGCGCTATCGTCGCCGACACGCTAGGAGTTGACCGCCCAGTCTACGCCACTCCACTCGAGAACCTGCATGCCGCCCAGGCGGCCGTAGACGAGCTAGACGGATTGGGGGCCGAAGAACTCCCCCACATGACCAGACGCATCCAGCAGCTAATCGATGCGGCCACGCAGTGGCATGAAGCCGACGCCCGCGCGGAAAGCCCTCCCCCGCGCCGAGATCACGGCGCGACATCCCAGACGCCGATTGTGGGTAAAACCCGCGCGCGGCATGAGAAAGAGCCGGCTGCCAGCCGAAGCCGAACCCGAATCTCCATCGAGCGAGATGCAGAAGGCCACCCCCGGGCCGTGGAGTGGTAGGGCAACCCACCTCTGCCTCGGCCCCGTGGGGAGAGATATCCCACTCCACCGCCTGTTGCGCATCCGACTCTCAGCGGCCGACTAGGTCGCCACGAAGGAGTCCGCGAGAACGACGCCCGCCATCGGATCGACCGCCTGGCGTGATCCCTGGCGCTGGAAGAAGAAGATGATGTTGGCCCGCCTTGCTTCGGCCCCCGCATCCATGACGAGCCTTTCCCCAAAGGGTTCTCGCTCCCAAGAGACACGCCCAAGTACAACGGCTCTGTGAAACCGGAAGATTGGTTGATCGACTACTCCATGGCTGTTAGCATAGCAAACGGCAACAGGCGCGTTGCCGTGAAGTACGTGCCCCTCATGCTGCAAGGCACGGCGCGGACCTGGCTCAACAGCCTCAAGCCATACAAAATCAACAGCTGGCTAGACTTCACAGAAGCCTTCGTCCGCAACTTCACCAGCACCTACAAGCGGGCTCCCAAGCCCAGACAGCTCTCCTTGTGTGTACAAGGCCCCGCCGAGTCTACTCGCGACTACCTCACGTGTTGGGCCGAGCTCCGCAACTCTTGCGAAGGAGTGCACGAGGTGCAAACCATAGAATACTTCACTTTCGGGTGCCGAGAAGGCACCCTCCTCAAGCACAAGCTCCTCTGTGACGAGTCGGCTACCCTCGACGAGCTTCTGGTCATAGCGGACAAGTACGCCACCGCCGACTCCTCAATGAAGACCGAACTCCGGGTAGACGCTCCGGGAAGGTACTCAACTGGGCGCCCAAGACGCCGGCTGGGGACTCCGGCCGACGCCCACACCAGAACGACCACAAGCGCAAAGGCCCCGTGCCGCCCTCCACCAGTCGGCAGGTGGCCACAGTCGAAGACGAGAAGCCCGAAGGGCGGCCCGCACCCAAGAAGCAAAGGAGCGGCAAGCCGGCTTGGCAGCCGGCCTTCTCCTACGAGCAAACTCTCGACGCCCCATGCAAGTTCCATAGCGGCGCGAAGCCGTCCAATCACACAACCCGGAAGTGCCACTGGCTCACCCGAATCTCCAAAGGCAAAGGGCTCACGCCGCCACCGCCTGCCGGTCCGCCGCCTCCGGCTCCACAGCCGCCGACCGCTCGGCCTGCAGTCGGAGCCGTGCACGATGAGTTCCCCGACGAGCATGCCGCTTATATCGTTTTTACAAGCCAGCCCGAAGACCGGCGCAGCAAACGCCGAGAGCACCAGGAAGTCAGCATGGTCGCTGCCAACCCCTTCGAGCACATGCACTGGTCAGAAAACCTATCAGCTGGAGCCGGGCCGACCACCCAGAGGTGATGCCATCTCCCGGCTCTTATGCGTTGGTTTTGGATGCCACCCTTGCAACGGATAGACGCGCCGCCCGTTTCTCCCGCGTGCTGATAGACGGCGGGAGCAGCATCAACATCCTATACCGTGACACCCTGGAGAAGTTGAACGTCAAGACGAAGCAACTCATGCCTACTCGGATTGTGTTCCATGGCATCGTACCCGGCCTGTCCTGTGCCCCCATTGGCAAAATCAAGATTGATGTACTCTTTGGGGACAAGGAGCATTTCCGCCGAGAAGCGATCTGGTTTGAAGTGGTGGACCAGGAGAGCCCCTACCATGCATTGCTTGGCCGACCTACCTTGGCCAGGTTCATGGAAGTTCCCCAGTATGCATACCTCAAGATGAAGATCCCGAGCACCAAGGGCGTCATCACCACAGCCGGCGATTACAAGAAGTCCTCCGAGTGCGCAGTAGCCAGCAGCCGGCTGGCCGAGTCCCTTGTGATTGCCGAAGAAAAGAAGATATTGGACCGAGTCGTGGCCATGGTTGGCAAACAGTCGGCCTTGTCCCCCGATCCCAAGGAGTATGATGCCCAAGGATCTTTCCAGCCGGCCAAGGAGATGAAGAAGATACCTCTTGACCCCGAGCACCCAGAGAGGTTTGCCGTCATCGGGGCAAACCTAAACAGCAAATAGGAAGGCGAGCTCGCCGATTTCCTCCATGAGAATCGGGACATCTTTGCATGGTCCCCCAAGGACATGCCGGGTGTTCCGAAGGAATTCTCCGAGCACAAGCTACACGTCCGAGAAAACGCAAAACCAGTCAAACAACCCCTCCGCCGATTGTCGGAGGAGAAAAGAAGGATTGTAGGAGAAGAGATAGCCCAGCTTCTGGCAGCCGGCTTCATTATGGAAGTTTTCTTTCCAGAATGGCTCGCCAACCCGGTCCTCGTGTTAAAGAAGAATAACAAGTGGCGCATGTGCATAGACTACACGAGCCTCAACAAGGCCTGCCCCAAAGATCCCTTTACCCTACCAAGGATTGATCAAGTGATAGACTCCACGGCCGGATGCGAGCTGTTGAGCTTCTTGGATGCTTACTCAGGGTACCACCAGATAAAGTTAGATCCGACAGACCGCCTGAAGACCGCCTTCATCATGCCATTCGGAGCCTTCTACTACCTGACTATGACATTCGGCTTGAGAAATGCCGGTGCCACTTTTTAGCGTTGCATGCAGAAGTGCCTCCTCAAGCAGCTCGGCAGAAATGCCCACGTCTACGTAGACGACATTGTGGTGAAGACGGAGAAGCGCGGCACCTTGCTGGAAGACCTCAAGGAGACATTTGAGAACCTATGTCGGTTCCAAATCAAGCTCAACCCCGAGAAATGCGTGTTCGAAGTGCCAGCCGGCCAGCTCCTAGGCTTCCTGGTCTCCGAACGTGGCATCGAATGCAACCTAGTAAAGATCAAGGCCATTGAGAGAGTGGCGATTCCCACCAAACTTCAAGACGTCCAGAAGTTCACCGGATGCTTGGCCTCCCTGAACCGCTTCATCAGCCGGCTCGGAGAGAAAGCTCTCCCCCTCTACCGCCTCATGAAGAAGACCACTCACTTCGAGTGGAATGACCAAGCCGACCAAGCTTTTCATGAGCTGAAGAATATGCTGGCCATGCCGCCTGTCCTGGCGGCGCCGACTGAGAAAGAGCCCATGCTCCTCTACATTGCCGCAACCAGCCGGGTGGTCAGCACCGTCATCGTAGTCCAACGCCCAGAAGAGGGCTGAGCCCAGCTGGTCTAGAGGCCAGTGTACTATTTGAGAGAGGTGTTGTCTACCAAGAAGCTGAAGCCCTACTTCCAAGAGCATCCCATCACAGTTGTATGCACCGCCCCGCTGGCCGAGATCATAGGCAGCCGGGATGCATCCGGTCGGGTGGTGAAATGGGCCATCGAGCTGGCCCCCTACACGATCTTCTACCAGCCTTGCACCGCCATCAAGTCCCAAGCATTGGCCGACTTCCTCGTCGATTGGGCCGAGACGCAGTACCTACCGCCAGCTCCCGACTCCACTCATTGGTGCATGCACTTCGATGGGTCCAAGATGCGCACCAGCTTGGGAGCCGGTGTCATCCTCACCTCTCCCAAAGGCGACAAGCTCAGATACACGCTGCAAATTCACTTTGCCGCCTCCAACAACATGGCCGAGTACGAGGCGCTCATACATGGGCTCCGGCTTGCCAAAGAACTCGGCATTCGCCGGATCCTATGTTATGGCGACTCGGACTTGGTGGTCCAGCAATCATCCGGCGACTGGGATGCCAAGGACGCAAATATGGCAAGCTACCGCTTCCTCATTCAGCAGATCAGTGGGTACTTTGAAGGATGCGAGTTCCTCCATGTACCGCGAGCCGACAACGAGCCAGCTGATGCCCTGGCTCGAATAGGCTCCACTCGACAAGCAATACTAGCCGGTGTCTCTCTACAACGCCTCCTCAAGCCGTCTATCAAGCCGTCTCTAGAGTCCGATTCCATCTTCGTGCCGCCTGACCCCGATACAGCCGGGTCCGTCTCGAAGAACCAAGCGGGTGACCCGGGAACTTCGATAGTCGTGGTGAGGTTTCTTTAGTTTAGCGTACGAAGGATCAATCATGGCTGCTGCCAGGGTCACCATTGAAGGCTGAGAGGAGGACACCAGGCTTGCCTTCTGGAGATCGAAGGGCTGGCCTACAACGAGGCCTATCCGACCCAAGACATCCCTGTCGTTCCTAAAGTCTACAGTAACGAATTTCACTCTTCCGTCCTTGAGGAAGTACTTCAAATTCTGGCACTCAACGTCGGCATATGGCATATGTGGTAGACCAAGCACACGTTATGTACGCAAACCTGGATCACGGTGGGCTTCTTCTTCTCTGCCTCCTTTAGTTTCTTCTCTCTTTGCAGGACTGTGGTGACCCACTCATCCGTTGAACTGTTGAACATGCGTAGGAAGTGAGCAAGGCATGCTTTCACTGTCGCGGAACCATGTGTGTAGATGATGAAGAACTCACCGCCAGTGATGGCTCTAACCTGGTACTCAGTGGCGACCATGCAGATTTGGGAGGCCATGGATTTTGGAGGAGGGTTAGGAGAAGTTGAACTGGTGTAATGTGAAAGGACGGGACGACTGGGAGCAAACTGTTGTAAGGTCATGTACTAGTAGAAGACGGGGACGAGTAGGGTGTGCGAACGGCTTGGGGTCGCTGGCTTGCCCAATGGATAAACGGCTGCAAGCCCCCAAAGAGTTCTCGAGAACTATGCGGGACCCAGTAGATGTCATGTCTACTAGACCATATCATAAGCCTAAAGGTATAGCTTCTGCCTGTTCGCACGCCATGCCGGCGAGTGGGTAACTTCACTTAATTCCGTCCACCGTCGCGCCTCCCACAACCTTCGCCTCCCTCGCGCAGTCGCGCCCTTTGAGACTTCGACCAGCTATAAGTGAGCAATTTTTTTGCCTACTCCGCATGCATGATACTCCCTCTGGTCCTTTTTACTTCCGTCAACCGTTTGTAAAGCGTTTGACCAAATTTATACTAAAAATATCAATATCTACAATACTGATTATAATGAGTATAAGAACTACTATTAGATGAGTTAGATGAGTTAAAGATTCTAAACCTGAACTAACCCTGAAGTAACTCTAGTGATAGAGGTGTTTGGATGCCAGGGTTAGATGGAGCGCAGATATGGTGAGGTGCCTTCATGGGCGGTGCGGGAGGGAGGGAGGGAGGGAAAGGACGAGAAGCTTCGAGGAAGTGGGGAGGGATCTGCTGCGGGGAGAGCCAGAGAAAAATGTGTTTTTTAGTGTCCCGAGAAGAACTAACCCACATAAGAACCTCTTGGGTGGATTAGATTTTTTTGGGTTAGTTGAGTTCAAACTAACCAAACTAACTCTAACACATGGATCCAAACAGGGCCAAGGTTAGCTATTGGAGTACTACTACCTCCCTTCTAGTTTAAAGGGCTCGATTCAAAATTTTCACCTACTCTTAGCAAGATAGAGGCGGTGGAATAGTTTTTGTAGTTCTTCACAAAAAAAATTGTTTACCAATGCATGCATGAACACTAGTTACTCTAACCCCCCCCCTCTCTCTTCTTTAATTCTTGGCCACATCAGCATGTTTGCTATTCCCGTGTGCATGATACCAGCTAAGATACCACCATTATGGCCAGTCTTAATCATCGCATGCAATAATTTAGTGGACCTTGAAATATGAACATGTGTGGGCAGTGTATGTTTTTAATGACTTGAGACTATACCTAGCCCGGCATGCAAGATGAGACTTATTATGCACCGTTCCCCATACCTGCAGGAAGCTTGTTCGTCTCCAAATCTTTTTCCTCTCCATGTGTGGAAACAATATGCCCGCCAGACTCTCCTTCTCCCTTCGGTGGTTCCACCACTCCACCCCGTGTGGAAAAAATCTGCATGCATGACTCTCCTCCCCCGCGCTCGTCCAATCCGTTGTGAACAGCAATATTAATTTCCACCCCTTCCCTCCCCCGTAATTTACTCCAACAAATATGCCCACATACTACCTCCTTTTCGTTTTATAGGGATCAATTCGAAAATCTGACCAACCAAGGTAGATGATGAGTGGTGGAATAATTTTCATGGTTTGTAAAAGCACTTAATTAATGCGCTCGTTTTTCTCAAAGAATTGTGTTTGCCATTGCATTAATTGCAATGCATGCATGCATGAAGTACATGCATTGGTCAAGTTTCTCATAATCCTCGCATGCAATGAATTAATGCACCTTGAAATCTGAGCATGTGATAGGAGTAGTTGTTACGTTAATCATGCAACATATCTTCCGGGACGTTGCTTCAGTTACTTAACTACAGGTGCATTGGGTCACTGACATATGGGCCCAACAGGGGTCTGGCACACATGTCAGTGACGCAAGTGGACCTGCAGTTAAGTCAGTGCAGCTCAATCCATATCTTACGTAGGTGTGCCACTGCTCACTATAAATACGGTGCCTCCCACAACATTGCTATCTCCTCCTCCTCACGTTCACGTTCATCGCTATCTCCTCCCCCTCCCTCTCACATCGACCACCATGGAATTGCCCCTCCCAAGCCCTAGGTGCCCCTCGCTGCACCGCACGGATGGTCACGCGTCGCCGTTCCGTTCCTCGCCGCCACTAGTCGAGGAGGACACGTCGGTGTTCTGCTCCTCGCCGCGACGCATCGAGGTGGACGCGTCGCCGTTCCATTCCTCGCCGCCACTAGTCGAGGAGGACGCGTCGGCATTCCGCTCCTCGCCATGACGCGTTGAGGTGGACGCGTTGGTGTTCCCAATATCGCCAGCACGTGCGTCGGAGGACGCGTCGGCTCCCCGCTACGAGGAGAACGCCGCGCCACCCACCGAGCCCCCTAGCCTTGAGGAGCTTTGGAAAGAAATGGGTGTCTCCTTGTGGGAGGCTTTGCCTCCAGTAAAGCGTGGCAAAATAGAAGCGGAGAAGAAGGCCGAGGAAGAGAAGAGCACCGCGGAACAAGCTGCCTGGCAGGCCTATGTCGCGTCCGAGGGAGTCAGGCAATTGATCTTTGGTAGAAGGGTCGTGCGAGGGCCGTGAGGGTGGCGGAGGACGCCTGTGCCGAAGCCCTGAGTGCAGTGGGGCCCAAGTGCCTCATCTACGCTTGGCGGTACCTGGACCGGGTGCACACTTCCAGCGAGGAGTACCTGTTGGCACCGGATCGCCACACCAGTGAGATCGCGCTTGCCCGCCGGCAAGCCGCCAATCAGCACCTCGCGAGTTGCGAGGCTGAGGAAGAGGCATTGTGTCGGCGCGCTAGGAAACGGCAGCGCACTAGGGCACTCGTGGCGCGCCGCAAGCGCTCCTGCGAGCGTTGTGGCTTTTAATAGGAGTATAATTTTTGTTTCGTAAGGCGATCTCATTAGTTTTGGGACACAAATGATAAATACCGAACGTTCAGGAATTATTAGCGTCCTTAATTAAGTATGTAAAGGGGAAAGTTTGGAAACCTTGTGTATTCGTATGCATTTTGTAAGTACGTGCATATAGCACAAACTTTACTATATACTATCGCACTACACGTCTCTCTATATATATGTTTGCAGACTGTGCTACTCCCTCTGTCAAGGTCAATAAGTCATCTTTCGTTGTGCACCGTGACCAAGAAGGAGGGAAGACTTATACACCTAGACGGAGGTAGTACTACTATTACTTATGTATGTGCAAATGCACGTTTTAACATTACAATGCGGTTTTCGTAAAAGTAGAAAAATAGCACTAGTCAAGCTTGTGAAACGATCCAATGCAAAACAAATGCAAAAATGCTCATTTGATTGTTTACTTTTAGCTTCCTTCTCTATGGTTATTTCTCTGTCGTACTTTGTATGGAGTATCTCATTGGTCGGAAAGGCATACAAATTCCCAAACCGCTTCCTACACCCTGTATCGAATTTGTTGCCTAACAAGTTGTGACGTGCAATTGGAATTCCAACTTGAGTACTACTAGTAGTAGGATTACCAGGGGCCAGTTCTTTTAGGCTTTTATATTAGTAATCCCATAACTACTACCTCCATCCTGGTTTATTGGTCCCCATTGTAATCTGTGTCAAATTTTGATCATAAATTTAACTAATGAAATGTTATCTTTGGTCAAAATTTAGCACAAATTACAATGGTGAGGAATAAACGAGAATGGAGGTACTACAAGTAGTAGTTTAGAAGCCCAAATAAATGAGTGAGGCACCTTAAAGTTACTCTCCACTGTGACTAGTCTTATGGGAAAAGCTGGGGAAGCCAACAAAAGAACTGGCCCTAGAAGTAGTAGCTAGGGATACTAGGAGTAGTAGCAAGGGATCGAGTGTGCGAGATGAACTAGAGAAAGTAAATGCAGAGAGATGAAATGCAAAAAAGACGGAGGGATGTGATGGTTGCTTGTCCGTTTATTTTACCAGGCCACTTATTACTGGGAGTGGTTGGGTTTTGTGATATGACGGCTTTACTGACGCGCCACGAGCGGGGTGAGACTCCCGTGCAGCGCCGCCCTCTACACTAGTACTCGGTCGTGGTTTACTACATCGGTCGTGGTTTATCCCCCATTGAATTTGACTGAAGATTTAACTGACAAAATGTTAGTGCATCTCAACAAAAACAATATCGTTGGATTCATATTTGAACATAGTTTTCAATGATGTAATTTTAGGTGACATGCATCATCATTTATCGTACTATATATAATGTTAGTTCAATTTTTGGTCATACTAATCTATAGTAAGTTGCCCGTGCGTTGCACGGAAGAGTGAAATGCATTGATCGGGGAGTTGTTTATTTTGACAAAGGATGTGGGGGTCATCTCATGTGTAACGGGTATCGCTAGGTTTCTTCGGATATTATTTCATCTCTAGAGCTCACAAACATTCGGGTGAAATAGATAAAAAAAAGTATCTTTTGCAAACAAAAGTGTTCAACTGTTCAACCTACATCCAAAACTTGTGAAGAAATAACTCTTATTGTGCTTTGCAAGAAATGATCATCGAGAATTAGTTTTTGAGTATCCATTGTTATACATGTTGGCTACAGATGACATGGCACTTTCTTATAGTCAACAGTTGGCTATACTATTTAAGTATTAACCATGCCCTTATACACCTAGATGGAGGGATTAAATCAGGATGACTTGGAAGGGGGCAGAGGATATGTAAGAAATGGTTCATCATAAGTCTTTCACCAGTACTGTAGTAAAAATTCATACATGGAAGATTCTATACTAAACCATAAATGGATACAATTTTATTCATGCGCGATACTCCAATAGAGCAAGATCATGCATGGAAGTCTCCACATGCTTAGACAGCGGATTACATTGAGCGAAGACTAATGATCAACATTTAACTTGATAATGCAGATGTCCGGGTGAGCCTCCTTGGAGTCCCCCTGCACATTGTTGGGGGTCAAATAATACCGTGCGTCTTCCATGTCCACATCGGCGGGAAGGTCCTAGCTCGGCAAAGTCCAAGTCAGCTTGACATAGCCAGTGTCGCCGCCCACGTACCTCCGAGGGGTAGTAATAGTGAGCACGCACTCATACATCAGCCTCGTGTCAGTGTCAGCATCAGCGATGTCGCCCCTGGCGCACACTACAGAGACGGGGCGGCGGCCTGCGCGGGCCTTGCCGGTTGTAACGCCCCGAGACCGATGCGCCAGGTGTCTTCCAGTTATTCGCCGCCGTTGCCATGTCATTCGCTTGCATGTTGCATTTTATCATGTCATCATGTGCATTGCATCATCATGTTTTCAAAACCTGCATCCGTCCCGGTCTCCTTGTTCCGTACGTTGTCCGTTTTGAGCCCAGACACACTTGCACGCGCCCCGGCATGTCCGAAATAGTATTTTATAAGTGGCCGGAAAATGTTCTCGGAATGGGTTGAAAGTTGGCATGTGGTGTTGTTATGTTGTAGGTAGGCCGCCTGCCAAGTTTCATCGCATTCGGAGTTCGTTTGATAGCCCAACCGTTAAACTATAGCGGCATTATAGCCGGGCACACGTCGGACATTTTCGGTCTCCGGAAACAGTCGCCGGGCCTCCCTCTCTTCTCTTCTCTCAGCTCGAGACCATCTACATAGCCCACTACCTACCGGCAGGCCCAACCTAACCTCTCTCGTTAACCCGCAGCCCTCCTCGCGCACATGTCCGAAAATTGTACCGGACCCGACCCGAGCAGTCGTGACCAATGGGTCCGGAACATCCCCAAACATCTGCAAAACGTCACCATTTTCTTATTTGGACTCCCTAACTATTTTTTTCGCGATCGTCTGATTGCGATCGGAGGGTCCTAATATCCCCTAACCAAAATCATGTGCTATATATATAGACCAATCCCTAGGCAGCAACCCTAAAATCTAGGTCTTTTGTCCCCCCTCAGCCGCCGCCACACTCCACTGAATCCACATCGAGATCCTCCCTGATCCCCTCGTCCACCTCCTCCAATCCCGCAGCCTCCTCCCGATCCACTAGCCAGTCACCTCCAAATCCTCCTCCCTGCCTCGATCTGGACCGAGAGCCCGGGTCCCTGCAGCCGCCTGAGGCCTCCGCGGCTTGCCCCTCTTGCCTCCTCGCCGGAGCCGCACCCACGTCACCATCAGCGACCATCTCCATCAGGCCGGACCCCGCATCCCTCGTTGCTTCTCCTTCCACCGTTCCATCCGGTTCTCTCTCTCTCACTTGCTCTCTGTCTTCTCCATGGAGACCCACAGGAACGTCGCTACCATGGTCGACCTCAGTTTTGCCTCCCCCGCCTCCTTCGATGCACGACCAGGAGCCCTTGAAGGCGTCGCCGGCGACCACGAGTCCAGCACCGCGCCCCGCTGGAACATCGCCCGCGCCGGCCCTCCTCTGTTTCGCCATTGCGTGGGTCGTTCCCCTTCTTCGTCGCCGTCCAGGACAACCGCGAGCCACCGCGGATCCGCTCCTTCCTCCACCCGTTTTCCCCGTCCCCGGCACCGACGTGGAGCCACACTAAGACGCCACCGCTGCTCTGCGTCCTGACAAGCAGAGAACGAGGCGCCCGCTCGCCCGTGCCTCGCGTTGGCCGTGCCTTCACCAAGTCTAGCGCCCGGATCAGCGCCTCCCTCCGTCCTTATCTCTGCCGCTCGCCGGAGAAACCTCCCCTTGCCATCTGTTGGCCTCCGCAGTCCTCTGACGCTTTCTGCTGCCGCTGCGATGCAAGTTTTCTGCCGCCTCTGATGGTAACGAGCAGCAGGAGCCCGTTCATGCGCGTTGACCGCGCCTCGCCAACTGCGTGGGTTGCAGCCCCACCGGCTTACCTCTCCACTGGTCGGCCTAGGCCCAATGTGAGCTCCCCCCCAGCGCCCCTCCTCTTGCGTTTCTTCCACCTGTTGGGCTAGCCTATTGTTTCGGCCTGTTTGCTGTTATTTCCCTTAGAATGTTTTTTCATTTTTTTTCCCAGAGAGAGCAGTTTTGCAGAAAAGTCCCTAAACTTCATGCATTTTATTACTCACAAACCGTGCATCGGATTAAAACAAACTATATATGAAAGTTGCTTAGAATTTTGTGTAGTTTCATAATATGTCATTTTCATCCATGTTTAAAATGCTTAAAATGCTGTTTGTTTAAATTTGCTTAAATAACTTGCTAAAATGATTTAAATCATAACTATTTAACTGTAACTCCGTTTGTAACAAACTCTATATGTAAATGGGGTAGAAAAATGCCTAGTTTAACATGGTCGCTTTACTTTGCATGTTTAACAACTCTAAAATATGGTT
Source organism: Triticum dicoccoides (assembly GCF_002162155.2). NCBI lineage: Eukaryota > Viridiplantae > Streptophyta > Magnoliopsida > Poales > Poaceae > Triticum > Triticum dicoccoides. The sequence continues at coordinate 425,457,149 of NC_041380.1, forward strand.
TAGCGCAGAACAATGCTGTTTGTTTAAATTTGCTTAAATAACTTGCTAAAATGATTTAATTAATAACTATTTAACCGTAAGTCCATCTGTAACAAACTTTATATGTAAATGGGGTAGAAAAATGCCTAGTTTAACATGGTGGCTTTACTTTGCATGTTTAACAACTCTAAAATATGGTTTAGGGCAGAACAGGACGAAACCTAATATATGCACATGAGGAGTTTCTGGATTTGTTGTTCGATGTTCCGGCCTCATTTAAACTTGCCTAGATAGGTAGTTTTACTTTTCTTCACCTCTTGCCATGCTAACAACATTGAATATTGTTGGGTACATAAACGAGATTGAATTCAATAACTTGAATGTGGTGTTTCGTCAATATGCAACTCGTTGCATATTGAGCTCCACTTAACTTGTAGAGTTGTTTGTGCACTTTGCCATGCCATGCATATTTAAACCGGACATGCATCATACTTGGTTGTGCATCATGCCATGTCTATGCGTTGGTTGTTTACTATGTTGTGTGCTTCTTTCCGGTGTTGCTTCTTCGGGCGGGTTCCGATAATGTTGCGCTTGTGAGGAACCGTTCGACTACGTCCGTTTGTTCCTTGTTGGAACATGGAGATGTTGTTCCTTGTTGGAACATGTTTACTTGTTGGGATATCACAATATCTCTTGTTTAATTAATGCATCTATATACTTGGGAAAGGGTGGAAGGCTCAGCCTTATGCCTGGTGTTTTGTTCCACTCTTGCCGCCCTAGTTTCCATCATATCGGTGTTATGTTCCCGGATTTTGCGTTCCTTACGCGGTTGGGTTATAATGGGAACCCCTTGACAGTTCGCCTTGAATAAAACTCCTCCAGCAATGCCCAACATTTGTTTTACCATTTGCCACCTAGCCTTTTCTTTCCCTTGGGTTCTGCAGAATCAAGGGTCATTTTTATTTTAACCCCCCCGGGCCAGTGCTCCTATGAGTGTTGGTCCAAACTGGGCAGCCTGTGGGGCCAACTCGGGGAAACTCGAGGGTTGGTTTTACTCCTAGCTTGACCTATCTGAGTGTGCCCTGAGAACCATATATGTGCAGCTCCTATCGTGATTTGTCGGCACATTCAGGCAGTGTTGCTGGACTTGTTTTACCATTGTCGAGGATGTCTTGTAACCTGGATGCCGAGCCTGATCGGATTGTCTTGGGAGAAGGAATATCCTTCGTTAACCGTGAGAGCTTGTGATGGGCTAAGTTGGGACACCCCTGCAGGGATTGAACTTTTGAAAGTCGTGCCCGTGGTTATGGGCAGATGGGAATTTGTTAATGTCCGATTGTAGAAAACCTGAAATTGATCTTAATTAAAATACATCAACCGTGTGTGTAACCGTGATGGTCTCTTCTCGGCGGAGTTCGGGAAGTGAACACGGTCTTGGAGTTATGCTTGAAGTAGGTTGTTCTAGGATCACTTCTTGATCATAGTTTCTCGACCGTGCTTTGCCTTCTCTTCTCGCTCTCATTTGCGTATGTTAGTCACCATATATGCTAGTCGCTTGCTGCAGCTCCACCTCATACTTTTACCCTTCCTATAAGCTTAAATAGTCTTGATCGCGAGGGTGTGAGATTGCTGAGTCCCCGTGACTCACAGATACTTCGAAAACCAGTTTGTAGGTGCCGTTGAACCGTGCAGGTGATGCAACCAAGCTCAAGGAGGAGCTCGATGAAGATCTTGTCCTTTATGTTGTTTCGTTTCCAGTTGATCAGTAGTGGAGCCCAGTTGGGACGATCGGGGATCTGTGTAGCATTTGGGGTAGTCTTCTTTTATTTTGGGTTCCATAGTCGGACCTTGATTGTATCTGGTTGATGTAATGCTTTATTCATGTATTTGTGTGAAGTGGCAATTGTAAGCCAACTATGTATCTTTTCCCTTATCGTACTACATGGGTTGTTCGCGAAGATTACCTCACTTGCGACATTGCTTTCAATGCGGTTATGCCTCTAAGTCGTGCTTCGATACGTGGGAGATATAGCCGCATCGAGGGCGTTACACCGGTGCCCACGATCAATAGGAAGACGCTGCCGTCATCCTCTGAGACTAGCAGACGGTGGTGATCCTCTAGCGACTCTGGCACGGTGAACAGGTAGCTCATCTCGTACTTGATGTTCTTTGCCAAGGGCCAGTAGCGATCACCGCACGCCTGCGTCAGGTGATGCACGATGTCCGCCGGCGAGCCCCAAAATGGCACCGGGTACTCATAGCAGTAGACGAAGGGCTCCTTGGAGGCATCGACCAGGCCATCCATGGAACGGGAGTGGCTGTAGGGGATGTTCCGCTAGTTGAATATATGAGCGAGTTACTACGAGATTTAGTCCGAATAAGCACAAAATAAATCATGACGGTTATAACAGAGATTAAACTAATCATGTGGACTAGCATAGTAGATGAACAGATCAAATCTAGGACACATACTAGAAACATGAATTCTACCATGATTTCGAACAGGAAGGACAAAAACACATACGGTGCAACGGGAGCAGCACCATTGGCGTTGAGGTTGTCGCCCATGTCGTTGGGGAAGAGGTGTCGAGGTCGGGGAAGAAGTCGTCACTGCTAGAAGTCACGAGAGTGCGCTCCCAAAATTTCAACAGCGCCCGCCGAATGGAGCACAGGAGGGAGTGGTTGTAGGGGACGTTGCGGCCGCCGAATGGAGCGCAGGAGTAGCCCACGAAGCAGTAGATGGTGCTCCTCCCTAGTATCTATTATTATCTCTATCTCTACTACTCTTCTTTGTTTTTTATCTATATCTATACTACTATATAGTGTACCAATTTTGAAAATTTGAAACATGGGCCTAAGAAGTAATTTCAGCCATCGATAGGGTCAATCCTATGGTTCAGAATGCACGAATTCACGTCTACAATATCCACCATGCAGCTGGTTGTTCATTCTAGAGAAATCTAGGCCCACCCGAATTGTTTATTGCAGGACGTCACGTTTGTGCATTGCAAGGTTGGGCCATGTAGATAGAAGGACGCTGTCCGGCCATGGACTGATGGACCTGCAGCGCAGCAAACCGCAGTCATGCCAGACTTTTGGTCCTGTACTCCCATCTCCATCCTTCTCCTAGATTGTATCAAAGTACTGGTAGCTTTGCATCTCATTCGTCCATGAAATAGCATTTTTTTAGTGAATACGACATGTGTATGATAGTACAATGGTTAAGTCATCTATCACATTGCACAAATACATGAGATGGACAAAAATTTATGTTACCAAGTTTTGCAACCATGAAAATATTTTTCTTCGAAGAAAAAAAGTGACTAGGACATTTTGATTAGTGAAATTAGGATACCTGTCATGATAACTTTACATAAAAATAGAACAGAATTGTTGATTTGTTAGACTTTTCAAGGACTTCTTTTTTGAAGAAAAAAATCAGCGTGGGAGATCTGTTTACACAAATTGAACTTTGCACGTGCTATGCACGTACCCGCGTAGTAGTAATATACTAGTTGTAGTTGTCAAATTGAATAGTACTGCACCGTCCACCGCACACCCGGCTGAACACGCCTCCTCGCCTCCATCAAACCCCTCTGTTAAACCCGCATGCAAACCGGGACACCTACTCCGGCCCGCGGGAGGAAATTTGCCGGTTGCCGTTGCAGAATAATAGAGTCACGTCCAATCCATTTGAGTTAATTGCGTGTATGATTCTCCCTCTATAAAAAGTTAATTGCATCCTTAATCTTGTATTCTAAGTACTCTATGGGTTCCACTGTCAGTACAGTGTACATCACTTGCAGGCTGGCTACAGATTCGTACAGAAAATTAAAAAGAATCAAATCCATCCTTAATCCTGTATTCTAAGTACTCTGTGGGTTCCACTACCAGTACAGTAGCGAAAGAAGTATAGTATATATTAAAAAAATAAAAGCTAATGTTTAGGATAGAATTCGAACTCAGGTCATCACGCTGCGAGCATCCGGCCCAGACCAGTACACTAGGTGTTGGTTAAGGAGAATGCAAGAGATAAACCTTTATAACAATGAGCTCGTCCGTTGCAATAGATCCAAAGTAGAATAATACATATTCACAAATTTGAAAGAAAACAGTTTACTTTTGATATACGTATCACTAAAAATATCTTATGTTTCACTTCAAACAGTTTACTTTCGATATAACAATGATTGGACCAGTACGGTGATCACTCAAGAAAGTTGTCTGACTTCAATATGACCCTGCGCTGTTGGTATGTGTCTCGTAAGTCAAGCGGCGTGATGTAGTCATCATCACCTGTCCACTTCCCGTAGCACATATTCGCTTCTCCATCTTTGTCTGCTCTTCCATCCCCGCTAAGGCGCCTCCCCCTTGTCCAATGTTCCATCCCTGCTAAGGCGCCTCCCCCCTCATCTGAAACCCAAGCACTAACAATGGCAGAACCGAGCAGCGTTCGCCGAAAGAGTGGCTGGAATTCGCTCCCCACAGAGGTAATCAAGCTCATTGTTTTGCGTGTGGAGAATCTCAGTACCATGCCGCTCGCCGCGTGCTCACCGGGGCTGTACCGTTTACTCAAAGCCCTCAGGCCGGAGCTTTTTAAGCCAGCTCCTTGCTTGCTGATGCCGCCTGATCTTCAGAAACGGTGTGTCACGCGGCATAACGATCATAGGGTGGCAAGCATCAACCCCCTTGACTGCGATCTGATCCCCGTCACCCTCAACTACATTAACGGTATGTACTGGGTCGGCATGAACACGTCTTGGATGGTGCTTGTCGACGATCGCGGCAGCTGGATGCTCATGGAGGTCTACACCCGACGATTGATCCCCCTTCCTTTGATTAACACTGCACTGCTTTGGCACCGCGGCCCAGAATACTCGGAATCTTACAGTAGCCAACATGATAGAAGTTTGATTTGCTCAAGGTTGTAATCTGCCAAGTGCCCACAAGATATGTGAATTATAAAGACTTCAGGCTAATTGTGTTCTTCAACCGTGGTCTCGCCTATCTGACAAGTCACTGCGGTAAGTGGATAAATCTGCACGTCCATCGCAGGATCATACATCCTCCATGGTTCTATGGTGCCATTGAACACAAGGGCTTCATTTATGCTATCGACTCCTTCTATGGCTGGACGTTTTGCTGGCCTACTCCAGTCATCGCTACAAACGGCTGCTACAACAGTATGTTACTTTCCTATGATATCATGATGCCTTGCTTATATTACTGTCAACATTTACTGAAAAAATATTCATGCTCATAACATGATGTTCTTAAGATTGACTACATCAAGAGCCCTTTTTTATTTGACTCCAACTTTTTTAGGGTTATTTGACTCCAACTTGATATGATGTTGTAGGCCGCCTGGTGTCCCTACCCTTCCTAGTCCCAGAACCTTTCAAAGAAAAGCGGCATTGCAGTTGCAGGTGGTTCCTGGCTCGATCAGATGACGGTGAATGATTGATGATCGTTCGCTTGTACCGGACATGTTGTTTCGCGGAATACAATCATAGTCACTGCAAGGTCTTTGAGCAGGATCCCAGCTTCTCTGGGCCTTCAGGAATTTTTGACTGCAGGTTGGTAAGTAGCCTTGGTACACGCTCTCTGTTTGTCGGACTGAATTATCTGATTAACCAGGAGATAACCGATGGCAAGGATCATGATGGCAGCGCGGTTTCGTTCATCAGGCAAAATTGTGTGTACACAGCATACCATGCGTCTCTGCATGCACCATACCCTGATATGTGCCACCACGCTTTGCAGCCCAAAGTAGGAGAGAGGGTTGCAAGAATCATACTTCGACCTGCTGGCTGGAGTTTCCCCCGTCAGGCACCCATCTGGTTCAAGCCGTCAGCCAATCTCCACAGCTTAATAAATAGTAACGTCTAACTGAGCCAGTTAGTTAGATGCGTACACTTGGTGTAGTAGGATCATTATTTAGTTTGATGCATACACTTGTTCTTTTTTGGTAGCCCTTTTGTAATGATGGCTGATGTTTGGCTTGGAAGAGAGAGTTGCGTCTTCACGCTTCTGGCTTGCTTACTGCTTTTGTTGCACCCCCCCCCCCCCAACCCTGGTTGTTGCTGCGGCTGTTTTCAATGTACAATCAGTAGTATATTTCGTCTATTGGTTGAATAAATGTGTTGTTAGAATGACAAACACAATGTTTTGGAAGTCGTTGCACGGTTTGATCCTTTAGTGTGCCGTACCGTACGTAGCACATACTATTTTTCGTACGATACACATTTCCACTTGTTGATAACATGCAGCCCACTTATGAAGGTCCAATAGAGAAGCCCATAATTAACTGGAAGGGAGGCTCTCACATGAATCTGGCCCAGGTACATGCTCATGGTCCCTTAAACATAAATAAGTAAATAAATAAAGCTAAATGCTCATCCACCAGTTCTTTAAATTCACGATTTAACAGGAGGATATTCTTTCCTATGATAGTGTCGTTACATTCAGTCGATATTATTCTTCGGCAAAGATAGCGACCAGTCTTCTTTCTCCCAGCATTTTCTTCCTGCAACCAGCGGACCCATGCAAATCATAGTCAACATCGTAAATAGATCCAGTCCATTTTTATTTTTCAATAAGAATGTCCAATCCAGCCCAGCACATTGGCGACGGCACTTTATCCTCCGCCTTGGTGCGCTCGCCGCGGTGCCGCCGTCCGGCCCTGTCAACATAGTTTTTTTCCGAAACGGTCCCTGTCAACATAGTGAATCGGGAGAGGGCTGTAGTTGTGAGTATGATAGTACGGACCCACCAGGCCCACTCCCAAACAGAAGCAAGTGCCTCTTTTACTTCTCAGATGAACCCCTCATTTTTTTACTCTAATCCACCCTGCTGATATCTGGGACCCACATCATTTTCAACGTATAGTCAATTAACGACAGAATTGCACAACTTTTTTTAGTAGTAATTCGGAGGAGCAGGCTATAAACTGGGTTGTGCGGTCTCTGTGGCCCGTCTAACAACATGACCAGCCCAGCAGTGTTTTCTTTGGGAAAATAGGTAGCCCAGTATTTCTTTTTGAAGAATACCCAAACTAGGCCTATTTGTTTTCTCCAACTTACTGGGCTGCAAATCTTTCAAGACGAGGAGGGATGCATTTTGGCCTGGCCAAAGAGTATGGTCAGTGTCTGTTAAAAGTAATATCAAAAGGGTTGAAAATTCCAAAAAAAATAGCAAATGGGATATTAGTTTCTTTTTTTGTTTTTGTTCTTCACTGATATCTTATACTCCGTCCGTCCCAAAATTCTTGTCTTAGATTAGTCTAGATACAGATGTATCTAATACCAAAACGTGACTTGATACATCCATATTTAGACAAATCTAAGACAAGAATTTTGGGACGGTTGGAGTATTTCATTGGATTTAACATGACATAGTACTAATTTATTTTTAAATTTGTTTTAGTATGTCTACTAATTTTTGGATTAAGAATATTTTTTTCCTCAGCAAAAATTTGCAAATTTTCCAAATTTACCACATATTTAGTTAATTTTTTAACCCTGGTACTGACTAGAAAATGGGCAGCAATTCTAAAAATGGAAAACGGGCTGCAATAAATTCCATATGAATTAGAAAATGAGTAAAAAATATAAAAATAATAGCAAATGGGTTGTACACGCCACAGATTTTGAGGCTGGCTTGTGGAGCCGGGGAAGACGCGACAGTGGATGCCCATGCGGAGAGGAGTATGAGGGTTCACTAGTTTGGCTTGTGAGGCTGCCGTCCCCGCAGGGCCTGGGTAGCGGTGGGAGTAGTAGGGAGCAGTGAGGCCTCAACGGCAACACAGCCGGCCACTGGGGGCAGGAGCAGGCGGTCTCGCCGATGCTGGTTTGGGCAGCTGGTGCAAGAAGAGCAGCGATTGAAGAAGCAGCAGGACCGTTCGATTCAAATCCAACGTTTACTGCTGCTAGAATCGTTTGTTGACTAAGTTGACAAGCCCTGCGTACGCATCAACTTAGTAGGCCCACAGGTCAGCCTCCCAACCGGTGCGCCCAGATGTCAGTGGGAGGAATCATTTTTTTCACGTAATAAGGAGGCAGTTGATTGTGTGCGGCCAGCCCAGCGGAGGGAGTAGGGTGGGCCGGGGAAGCCTGCGCAGCATCATTGCGGGCCACAAGAAGAGGGAGCAGGCAGTCCCGCCGGTGCTAGTTTAGGCGGCTGGAGCAGGAAGATCAGAGATTGAAGAAGCATGTCAGCCATTGGATGGACATCCAGCGTCGGCGAGACCGCCTGCTCCTGCCTCCAGTGGCCGGCTGTGTTGCCATTGAGGCCTCACTGCCCCCTACTACTCCCACCGCTACCCAGGCCCTGCGGGGACGGCAGCCTCACACCACAGCCGAACTAGTGAGCCCTCGTACTCCTCTCTGCATGGGCATCCACTATCGCGTCTTCCCCGGCTCCACGTCGTCCCCTTCCTAGGCCTCGCCGTCGTCCGCCGCCTTGGTGCTCTCGGCGTGACGTGGTCAATGTGGTCAACGACCGACTTCCATCGGAAGAGTACTGTACGTGGAGAGGGTGATAGCTGGGTCCACGGCCACAGCCCAGTTTTTTTGTGATTTGCTAAGTAAGTCGCTTTGTCAGGCCTGTTGGGCTGCAAATCTTTCAAGACGAGGAGAGCTTCATTCGGCTGGCCGAGAAAATGGCCTATCAGTAATGAGAAATGGGATGTACATTTCTAAAACACATCAAACCGGCAATTAGTTTCAAATTTCTTTTTTTTTCATTTCGAGATTTTAAATTGCATTGATTTTTATGCGTGGACAATTTGTTGGATTTTATATTGATATATATTTATTTTTAAAATCAGTTTGAACGTGGCTCAAAATTTCAGGATTAAAAACAGTTTGGACCGCACCGAAATATGCAAAATTTTGTATAATTTTTTAACCGTGGCCACAATATGGGCTGTAATGCTAACAAAAAGAATATGGGCTCCAAAAAAACCTTAAGAATTAGCAAATGGGTTGTAAATTATTACAAATGATGGCAGATGGGTTGTATGTTGTTTTCCATAGATTTGAGGCTTTCCTAAGAAAAGGTTGACGCACAAGAAGTGACTACTGGATTTCCATCCAACAGTCGTCGTGCTTCTTCAATCTCTGCTCTTCGTGCTCCAACCGCTCAAACAAGCGCCGGCGGGACTGCCTGCTCCCTCCACCCCGCGGCCGGCTGTGCTGCCGCGCAGGCCTCACCGCCCCACCGTACTCCCATCGCTGGCCTAGCCATCCCTCTACTCACCCACACCTGCTGTTCTTCTCGGGCGACGGTAGACGAACCAGTAAACCCTCGTACAGTCGTACTCCCCTCCGCGTGGGAAACAACTACAGAGTCTTCCCTAGCTCTGTGTCGTTCCCTACCTACGCCTCGCCGTCGTCCATCGCCCTAGTGCTCTCGGCGCAGCCTGGTCAACGTGGTCAACGACCGACATGCATCTGAAGTGGACTGTGCATGGAAAGGCTGACAGCTGGGTCCACGGTCGCACGCAAGGAAATGCCTCCTTATTACGCGCAAAATAATGATTCCTCCACCTGACATCTGAGACCCACCGAAAGGGCCTCTATATTTCGCGAAAAAAATGCTATCACCACTGACAGCTCGGACCCACCAGCTATATCTTGGCACGCAAAGAAGTGCCTCCTTATTACGCACAAAAAAATGAATACTCCCCCTGCTAGCTGGGACCCAGTATAGTGGGAGGCTGACTTGTGGGCCTACTAAGTTAACGGGGACGGAGGGCTTTGTCAACTTAGTCAATATGCACGATTCTAGCTCCATTAACCGTACGATGTCCATCCAACGGCCGTAGTGCTTCTTGAACCTCTGGTCTTCTTGCTCCAGCCGCCCAAACCAACGCCGGTCGTGCCTCGTGCTCCTGCCTCCCGTGGCTGGCTGTGATGCAGCAGAGGCCTCACGGCCCCCTACTACTCCCACCGCTGGCCAGGCCATCCCTCTACTCACCCACACCCCCTGTTATTCTGCGGCGACGGCAGCCAAACCAGTGAACCCTCGTACTCCTCTCCGCGTGGGCTTCCATTGTCGCGTCTTCCCCGACTCCGCGTCGTCCCCTTCCTAGGCCTCGCCATCGTCCACCGCCCTGGTGCTCTTGGCATGGCAAAGTCAACGTGGTCCAGGAACGGCTTCCATCGGATGTGGACTATACGTGGAGAGGCTGACAGCTGGGTCCATGGCCGCAGCAAGGAAGTACCTTCTTATTATGCGCAAAATAATTATTTCTCCACCTAACAGTAGGGACCCACCGGACGGGCCACCGTATTTCACAAAAAAACATTTCCCCTAACTGCTGGGACCCACCAGCTACATCTTCGCACGCAAGGAAGTGCCTGACAATTGGGACCCACCTGGTCGAAGCATACAAAGCATTGTCATTCTGGTCGCGAACGTGTACGTACATACTGATCGATGTAGAGGCGCGCAGGTGTCGTAGTAGAGGCGCACATGTAGCATGTACATGTACGTATAGCGGCCAGTGTGCAAGAAAGAAAATACGGCCGTGTGTCTACATACGGGCAGGGTCTCGAACGCCTACTCACGCATACGTATGGCAAGGGCTCGTGTACATGGCTGGGTCGGAACGGAGAAACAGCATCATCGTCGTGTTCATGGGGAGCCAACCGGCTGCGTCGGAACGAAATGGGTCGTCGTGTTCATCGGGAGGGCTTGGACGGCACAGCCGATGGAAACGTGGCCTGGCGTACCTGAGAATGGAGGAAACGGCCTTGTGTTCGACCGGCCATGGTCGAAACACGATCATGTTCATCGGGAGGGGTCTGGTGTGGCACCCCCAGCTCAGAGCGACTGGTTTACCTTGCATTGCCAGTCCAGAGATCATGTTTTCTGGCAACACACAACATCTTGGTACCGAAAACAACCGCTTTATTGATACTAGCGGCTCAAAGTTTACATTACAACAGGTAGCAAGGCCAAGTGGCACACCCGGTGCGGCTGAACAATATGTACATTATTTAGTGAACATAAAAGGGCCTCGATCAAAACAACTACGCAGCAGCGGAACAACGTCGTAGCGGAACTCCATAGCACAAGGACACCGATGTGGACACGATCTAGACTCGAGCAGCACTCCTTTCCATGGGACTTTCCTGAAATCTGGTATGACACGCCAGGTCAGTACATTGAATGTACTTGCAAGCTCACAACAAGCACAAACATAATGACAAACAATATCATGATAATTAAACAATTATTAGTAATGCAACAATGTACCCAACATGTTGTGATCACGCTCTTATGAGCATAGTCCCTCGGACTAACTAACCACGGTGATCGTTTCTGGATCACAAATGTACCAACCACATCATCTTAACTAGGGATACTTTGTGATCATTCCGGCGACCACAGCTGTGGGAGTCCTGGATTAGGGGGTCTCCGGACTACCGGACTATCTCCATTGGCTGGACTGTTAGACTATGAAGATACAAGATTGAAGACTTCGTCTCGTGTCAGGATGGGACTCTACTTGGCGTGGAAGGCAAGCTAGGAAATACGTATATGGATATCTCCTCCTTTGGAACCGACCTTGTGTAACCCTAACCCTCTCCGGTGTCTATATAAACCGGAGGGTTTTAGTTCGTAGGACAACAATCACAACATACAATCATACCGTAGGCTAGCTTCTAGGGTTTAGCCTCTCTGATCTCGTGGTAGATCTACTCTTGTAACACCCATATGTTCAATATTAATCAAGCAGGACGTAGGCTTTTACCTCCATCAAGAGGGCCCGAACCTGGGTAAAACTTCATGTCCCTTGCCTCCTGTTACGATCCGGCCTAGACGCACAGTTCGGGACCCCCTACCCGAGATCCGCCGGTTTTGACACTGACATTGGTGCTTTCATTGAGAGTTCCGCTATGTCGTCGCCACAAGGAAGGATGTCTCGCCCCGTCTTTAAAGACGGCACTATCGTTGAGGGAGCCCTGGCTATCGGCCCAACTCTCCGGCTTGGTGGTATTCTTATGACCGCCTGTTCGGCCGCTGCGCCGACGATGACTTCTCGGGTCATCGAAAGCAATCTTCACATCAACTCGGAACTCGCCGAGCAGTTAGATCCAATGGAGCTCTCTTCCCTGAACGAGCTCTTGGAACGTATCACCGCCCTGGGAGTCGCTAAAGACTACGATCAGATTGGGCCTAAACCCGATCTAAGAGAAATTAACTCTCCCCAGGTCACCCATCACGTTGAAGTGGTGGAAGATCAATGTGGCAAAACTTCATCTATCTTAAGGACTAGCTATGTCTGGATTCCCAATCCCTCCAAGCCGGATACCCGCAGAGGGGAGGACGTCACTCAAAGCCTGAACCCAGAATCAGGCAGTGGGCCAGATTTACCGGAAAACATCCAAGAATCCAAACTTTCGAGTTCGGAAACTCATTGGCCGTTGAGCCTTAGATTGGGTGAGGATCCGGATTCAATTCCACCCACCCACCCAAACATATGTGATCTATCCCAAATTAGGCAAGCGCCCGAAGAAACAGTACACCATTACTGGGCCAGATTCCTCCTGGTCAAGAACAGGATAAAGGACTGTCGCGAGGAAGACGCAATTTCATTCTTCTGCAATAACTGCACGGACAAGGGAATTCTCAACGCCATAAGTCGTTGCTAAATTACACGCTTTGCCAACTTGGTGTCCATAGTGCGAAAGTACTACGTGATGGAAAGCACCTAGAAAACCGAAATAAAATTTTGGGATAATCCGGCCCTAAATACAAACCCAGTCCAAAATAAAAGGGTGCATTATCACAATACACCTGGGTTAACTACCAAAAAGCAAAAGCCCTGTACGGAATCATCCCCAGTCGGGAAGCACGCTGCGCCGGAAAAATCACACTAGACGTGGTATTCGGCACGCCGGATAATTACAGGTCCGAAGAAATTACATTCCAAGTGGCCCCGTTCAGCAGCGGATACCACACTCTATTAGGGCGGGAGGCATTCTCAATCTTCCAAGCCGTACCCCATTACGGCTACATGAAGCTCAAATGCCCGGGCCCAACAGAATCATTACTCTTGTTAGTGATCCGGAAATAGCACTCCGTGCCGAAAACAAGACAGCTGCACTGGCCCTTGAGGCACTATCTGATGCCCTAGCGGCCGAAGAACTAACTGCGCTGTGCTCCACGGTAAACAGGGACGATGTGATACTCGATAAAAGATCCAAGTCCACCTCCTTTAAGCTGGCGGACGAAATAGTCAAATTCCAAGTCCATCCAACGGACCCTACGAAAACAGCTTCCGTCGGGGCAGAATTAAACCCTGATGTTGATGCCGCACTGCGAGAGTTCCTACACGAGAACTGGGATATTTTTGCCTGGCACCCTTCAGACATGCCAGGAATCCCACGCAGGCTGGCTGAACACAGCCTAAATATCATAAAAGGGTTCAAGCCAGTCAAGCAGGCTCGTCGACATTTCTCCGAGCCTAAAAGACAAGCCATGGGAGAGGAGCTAGCCAAGCTATTGGAGGCCGGATTCATCAGAGACATAAAACATCCGGACTGGCTAGAAACTTGGTGATGGTACCAAAGAAGGACAAATCCTGGCGCTTGTGCGTCGATTTTAAAGACCTTAACAAGGCCTGCCCAAAGGATCCCTTCCCCCTCCCCCGCATCGATCAAATAATCGATGCTACCGCAGGACACAATTCATTGTGTTTCCTCGATGCATACTCCGGCTACCATCAAATCAAAATGGCAGAGCCTGACCAAGCCGCAACGGCATTCATCACACCATACGGCCCATTCTGCTTCAACACAATGCCCTTCGGGCTAAAAAACGCCGGTGCAACATATCAGCGCATGATTCAGACATGCCTGGCAAACCAGATCGGCAAAACAGTGGAGGCATATGTGGATGACGTGGTCATTAAAACCAAGCATGTCGAAACTCTAGTAGACGACTTGAGGCTCACATTCGACAACCTACGAACATATGACATCAAGCTCAATCCGGAAAAATGTGTCTTCGGCGTACCAGCAGGAAAGCTCCTGGGATTCATTGTCTCCAGTAGAGGTATTGAAGCTAATCCGGCCAAAATCCGAGCGTTGTCGTAGTTGGCTACCCCTGCAGACCTCAAACAAATACAAAAACTAACTGGATGCGTGGCGGCTCTAAGCCGCTTTATCTCCCGCTTGGGAGAAAAGGCATTACCCCTTTATCGCCTCCTCCGGCGCACCGAACACTTTGAGTGGACGGACGCCACCACGGCCGGACTCAACGAAATAAAAGCCATGTTGGCAACAAACCCAGTCCTAGCCGCGCCAAACATTGGAGAACCAATGCTATTATACATTGCGACAACTCATCAAGTGGTAAGCGCAGTGCTTGTCGTCGAGCGAGAAGTGGATGGACACAAATTTCCCATTCAAAAGCCGGTTTACTACGTGTCCACTGTCCTTACTCCATGCAAATCACGGTACCCGCATTATCAAAAGATAGTGTACGCGGTATTTATGGCATCCAGGAAGCTGTGACACTACTTTCAAGAGTGTTCGATAACGGTAGCCTCGGAAGTACCACTTAACGATATTATAAACAACCGCGACGCGACGGGTTGGATTGCCAAATGGGCCATTGAGCTCCTCCCGTTCGACATAACTTACAAGCCATGGCGAGCTATTAAATCGCAAGTTTTGGCTAACTTCGTCGCTGAATGGACGGAAGCCGAACTCCCTAAAGAAGACGGCACATATTCAAACTGGATCATGCACTTCGACAGCTCCAAAATGTTGGCTGGTCTAGGGGCTGGCGTCGTTTTGACGTCCCCAACAGGAGACACCGTTCAATACGTACTACAGATAATGTATACGGACTCCAACAATGCAGCCGAATACGAGGCCCTTCTACATGGTCTCCGGATGGCAGTATCCATGGGCATTCAACGCCTAGAGGTGCGCGGGGATTCAAACCTTGTAGTATCCCAAATAAATGGAGACTTTGATGCCAAGGATCCAAAAATGGCCGTTTATCACAACGCCGTCCTAAAAATGTCAGCCCGGTTCGAGGGGCTCGAATTTCACCATGTGGGTCGGGAAAACAATCAGGCGGCGGATATCCTCACTCGCATTGGCGCAAAACGCGACACGGTCCCTCCCAACATCTTTCTGGAAAGGCTTTTCAAGCCATCCGTAGCATGGGAAGGGGACACCGGTAACAACAGTCCGGACCCGGCCAAAATACCCGATACCGAACTCTCTGACACAATCGGAGGCTCCGCCACCGAAATAACACAACCAGCCCACGAAATAATGGCTATTATTGCCCCGTGGACAGAACCATTCCTGGCCTACTTAACTAGACGGGAACTCCCGGAGGACCAAAATGAGGCACGCTGCATAGTGCAGCGATCAAAGGCCTACAGGGTCCACGAGGGAGAATTGTACAAGAAAAGCGCTACCGGAGTCCTTCAACGGTGCATCTCCGAAGAGGAAGGGCGGAACCTTTTGGCAGAAATTCATGCCGGACTCGGCGGTCATCACGCCGCAGCCCGGGCTCTTGTGAGCAAGACCTTCCATACAGGATTCTATTGGCTAACGGCCCGGGCAGACGCACAGGACTTAGTCCAGTGTTGCGCCGGTTGCCAGCTCTTTGCAAATCAAAGTCATATGCCACCCACCGCCCTCCGAACAATCCCCATCACATGGCCCTTTGCGGTCTGGGGGCTTGACATGGTTGGACCCCTTAAAGGTGGAACCCACAAGAAAAAAAATACTTATTGTTCATGGTGGATAAATTCACCAAATGGATAGTGGCCAAACCGGTTAAAACAGACGAATCCGGACAGGTGATAGATTTCATATCCGGGGTTGCACATCGCTACGACGTCCCCCACAGCATCATCACTGATAACGGCACGAACTTCATGGTCGACGAGGTAAAACTCTGGTGCAGCAAAATGGGCATCAAGCTCGATTATGCTTCAGTCTACCACCCACAAACCAACGGTCAAGTCGAACGAGCAAATGGTCTTATAATGAGTGGCATTAAACCCAGACTAGTGCGCTCCTTAACAGAGTCTGACATGCACTGGGTAGAGGAGCTCGACTCCGTACTCTGGGGGCTGCGGACCATGCCGAATCATAGTACCGGATACACACCATTTTTATGGTGTACGGCGCAGAGGTAGTCCTGCCCTGTGACATAATTCATGACTTACCTCGAGTGCGCATATACGAAGAAAGAGAAGCTGAGCTCGATCGGCAGGACAGTTTGGACACCTTGGAGGAAGAGCGTGATGTAGCCAAAGCCCGTTCCGCATTTTACCAGCAACAGGCTCGCAGTTACCAAAGCAAAGAAGTACGAGCCAAAACTTATAACGTTGGCGAACTAGTTCTCCGGCTGTCGGATAAGAAAAAGAACAAGCTAGAGCCCAAATGGGAAGGTCCCTTCATCATCGACCAAGTTCTGACCAGCGGAGCGTACCGACTGCGGGATGCATCGACTAGTCGACTCGAGCCGAACCCATGGAACGCAGCCAGGCTCCGAAGATTCTACGCCTAGCACAGGACTTTATGTTAGTCCCCTCACTTTGTCCATTTTCCGCATATGCGTTGTCTGTCTTGTTTCCCTTTCTTTCTTTTATTCCTCTAGACCTTCACGCGTCACCTTGTGCCTCACTTGTACATTACGGAGGTGCTAGCCGCACTATCTACACTTGGGGGCTTCTTTCACAGAAGCTTAAATTATTTACCTGGGCATCACGCCCAACACATGTGTTATACTTTCGCATGTACCTTTTTTCACCATTATATGCATCGATATGACTTAAGTTTTGGCCAAGCTAGGTTGCCTGGCTCTTTTATTTATGCCATACGTTCCTGTTAATTCGGCTAGGGCATAAGAGGAGCACCTCTACGATTGTTACCGCCGGGTCAGCCGGACATGTACCTCAGACTGGGTGAAGCCAAAAGCTAGTGTTCTTAAGAGAATATTCGGTCGGTGAACAAAAGATGACTTTTATTTATTAACCATATCTGCCCCCAGACGCTTTTACTGTGCTTCTTGTTGCAGTCCGGACATGCACTTTAGGGCAAGCCTACCCAGGGAAAGGAACCCTTAACGGAACTGTTCTCTCTGGAAGATGTTTCTTACTACCCATGTAATATAACATAACTAGTTGGGCACTTGTCTGATAAATCACTAATGACCCCTACGCCTAGTCTCCACGCATGCCCCGGTTCTTATATAACCGAGAGGGTATTCGCATACACTCCGGACTGTCAGGTCCCGAGGTTGAAGCAAAAAGGTCCGCCACGAAACACGATCTACAATCCGGCTAGAAGGCATCATATATGTCACTTTACAATTACATAGTCAATTTGACTGGTTGAATTCCTCTTCAATGCCATCCAATAGGCTGTCTAGTCTACAGTCCTGTTGGGAATACTTTGCGGCCAATTCTACTTGGCCGTACACTAAATTTACAGGGATCTCCTTGCCATCAGGCCCCACAGGTCTGACTTCGGCCATGTGGTTCGGGTCAGCCTTCGTGTACCGTGTCTTCACCATCTCCAAGCTTCCCTGGCGCCCTGAAGGCAGGCCAATATCTTCCATAATCAGAAGCGCCGCCGTGCTCCCTTCAGCTTTTCTGCAAGCTCTCCAAGGCCTTCAGGTAGGCAGACGGACGGCCACAAGGCCTGGCCAACGCCTCGCATCACCTGCCGAACTCGTTCGTGCAACTGTGCGAGCTCGGGAAGAAGATCACCCGTCGAACTGGGCATCTCCTCGGCAGGACGACCTGTTAACATACCTACAGACATAACACTGTCAGTCAGCTTCCCCGCCGAACTCTTTTTAAGTTCGTTCAAGCACTTACTAAATATGTTGCGCCGAAGCCGTCGATTCTCCTTAACAGAGTCCGACAGTTGGGCACGAACATCTTTTAGTTCCACGCCCAGCTTGGTGTTGGCATCTTGGAGATCATTCTTCTCCTGCCTCACCCTTGTAAGCACGTTCTCACCAGCCTTCAGCTGGCATTTGAGCTATTGCTTATCCAGATTCACCCCATCGTCATCTGCAATTTTTTCGTCAGATTTGCATATAAAGCCGCACTCTAATATGATACTTATCATTTAACGGGTATGTTACCAGCGGGGGTCTCTTTGGGCTCCCCTGCAGCGAACAGTGCGGCCTGAAGTTGGGCTTTGCACTCTTCCAGCTCCTGGGACAGTTGAGTATTATTTTCTGTAAGAACCTACATAACAAATGATGCTTAAATCAGTTATGCTAACTGTTTCAAGTCTCAGGGGCTACTGATATATATAATCATCAAATTTTCTCACCCGTATGTCTTTTACATACTGCTCCGTGGCTCTGGCTAGACCATCTTGAGTGGCATGGAGGTGCGCGTCTCCCGAGTTGAAGGCATCCAATGCCTCTGGGGAGAAACAAGCATCACGAAGAACAGTTCGGCGACGCATGTGGTTCATGGCACTTTCCACCTTGGAATGAGTGGCGGAAAGTCTATCCGTATCCTGTGTCGGAGGAGCACCCAGCGCACGCCTTGTACTCGTTCCCACCTCTGAGTCTGGCCTTGGAGCCTGGCTTGTGGAGGCGCGATTGGTAGCCTCTCCGGGTATAGTCCGGCAAGCGCTCTTTTTCCAGAAAAGAAGGCATGGCAAGCGATTGGTACCCTCTAAGTCTGCATCCACATAACGGCGATGTGACGGGGCATGGCTACAGTAAAGCCTGCCACCCCCGAATCCCGGAGCACGCGTGGCACAATGCGCCGTACGGGTGGCCACGACCCGTCCGGCACGGCACTGTTGCCACGTTGACCCTGATGTCATCCTCGACGGGCTGCCAGTGCGGCCCACGGGCGGTGGGCCCCTTCGGGCAGAGAGACACCCGAAGGCGGCCAGGCCTCCCCCAGTCGGCCCAAGACAAGGCCGTCTCTCCATAGCCGGCTTGCCACCTCCCTCGAAGGAGACGCCCCATTAAGGAGACAAGACGCGGTGAGGCTACAGCGATCACCCGCCGGACGGCGGTACTGTAGCCACGCCCACCTCGGTGAAGCCCTCGTCACCAGGATTGAGCAACAGTAACCAGCCACCGACAAGGCCCTGGACAGTGGGGCCTGCTTGTCGACCAAGGAGCCGGCAGCCGGCGGGACCCACCAGCCGGCGGGCCCCAGCAGCCGGCGCAGAAGCCGACGAGTGTAGACACAGACGGCTGGGCCCCACGCCCAGCCGGATTACCATTGTACCCCCGGGGGGTAGGCCTATATAAACCCCCCGGGACACCCATGCAAAGGGTTGACCCAAGCTAGTTCTAGACACCACATAGAGAGGGGAGAAGGGCTAGCCATGTTCTTCTTCTTCTTCTCACAAAACAGCTCAGGGAGCATCGTGTAGCTACTTGTTCATCTAGTGATCATGCGGAGACCCCGCAGAGCAGCAGTAGGGGTGCTATCTCCACGGAGAGCCCCGAAGCTGGGTAAGATTCACCGGCGTGCATGTCTTTGCCTCATCCCGTTTCCAGGCACCGGCGACGTCTTACTGGCTCCCATAATGATAAGCCACCCGTTGGCATATGTCGCACCTACCACCCGACATTTGGCACCCACCGTGGGGCCGGGTGCACCATCGTCCGGAGACCTGTTCTGGACGGGAACCCTCTTCCTCCCCAGCGAGCGTAGCCAGCCCGGCACGCCCGATGGCGCTTGCCACGACGTGCTGCAAGGCGTCACCAACGTCTGCGCAGCGAGCGGCCTCGCCGGTCTCCTTGACAAGACCCTCATCTCCGACGAGCTCGCCTCTGACGCGGGCACCGACCACCTCGTCAACCTTCTCGGCCAGCTCCGCGTCTCTGGTGAGCCTGCTGTGGACTTGGAGTCGGTTGGCTCCACCGATCCGATTCCTGTCGACTCCGACACGGCCTCGCTCGACACTTTCCCCACCGACATCACGATCTACAACGACCCGCTGTCACAGCCCCAGATCAGCCCTTGTTTGTTTTTGCTTTAGCATCCATGCAACATGTTTAAATTTTATGAAACTTGAAATGGGGATGACAAACCCTAGCACTAAATAAAATGCAATTAGGATCAAAATAAAAATATTTTCAATAAACCCAGAATGCCCTTTAGAAAAGTTCATTATTTTTGTTTAAGGTGAAAACCCCTGCCATCAATGATGCACATATTTCTAGGCCATTCTGGATTTTTGAATTAAATCCTATTGTATTTGACCTTGGGCATTTAAATACTATAAATAATTTAAATGTTCAAATAAATGTTGGAAATTGTTAAGGGTCACTGAAATAATTCAGAAAGCACCCACAATTGTTTCCAGGATTTTATAAAATGATTTGGTATTTTAAATCAAATCAAAAACCAAATAGCAGAAATAGAAAAGAAATAAAACAGAGAGAGAGAAGGAAGTTACCTGGCGCCCACTTACCTGGCCCAGCACGGCCCAGCCCATCTCCACTCCCCCTGTCGTCTTCCTCCTCGCCAGAAGGACCGAGGCGTGGCGCGCGCCCGAGAGGCCTCGGCCACCTCCTGCTTCCCCTGGCCACCTCCTGCTTCCTCTCATCGCCCTGGACCCCATCCGCGACGCCACGCACCCTCCCAGGCCTCGCACTCTCCCCGTGCCTTCTCCCCCCCCTTCTCTGGCTCCCTCTCTCTTCTACCGAGCGGAGCCCCGTCGCCACCGACGCCGTTCGCTGCGGCCACAACCACCGCCTCGCCTCCCCGACGCCTCCCAAAGCTCTGCCTCGACCTACTCTTCCTCCCCACCGCTCCAAGCAACACCAGGAGCCCTGCAGTGACGCCATTACCGCCATCTTCACCGACGGGCATCGAAGATCGCCGGCCCGATTCGCCGTCTCCGCCGCCTCCCGGAGCACGCCGACCCTCTCTTCGAACTCACCGTGAGCCCCTGAGCATTTCCCCTCTGCCCCCCTGCTTGCTCCCGCCCTCTAGCCGTAGCCCCGAGGTCACCCGAGGCCGCCGTCCGCCATGGCCGGCGAGCCCGCGTTCCCGAGCCTCTCCTGCTCGCACCAGGGGCACTCACACGCTCCTGGCGCCTCCAGGAGGATGCCTCTCCACTCTGCTTGCTCGCTCGAGCGCTGCAGCCGCGTCCCTGCCCCAGCCCGAACTCCGGCTACCGCGGAAGTGCTCGCCCCGTCATCTCCGGCCACCCCGCGGCCGTGTACGGGCTACCTTCTGGTGGCCTTCGCGCGTCCAGCCGCCGCCCGTAGCGCAACCCCGGTGAACATCCGCCGCGTTTCGGGTCGCCGCCGGCCGAACTCCGGTGGCCAGTGACGTGGCGCTGTCATTAGCCACTAATGACGCACTAACCAACCCCCTAGGCCACTGACAGTGGGCCCCACCCCTGGTCAAACCCCAGTCAGCGCTGGGTTTGACCGGGATTAGCTCCTGTGTCACTGACGTGTGGCCCCCACACGTCAGGTTTGACCTGGGGCGCCCAGTTGACCCTGCTGACGTCACAGTGACGTGGTGCTGACGCCATAATTCATTTCTGGATTTATATTATTCAGGAAATTTCAGAAAATGCCCTAAACTTCAATAATTCATAGAAATTCAACCGTAACTCCAAATTAAATAATTTATATATGAAAAATTATCAGAAAAATTCAAGGAATCCATCTGTACCATTTTCATGCATGTTAGAACAACTTATAGCTGCTGTTTAGCACAAATCAATTAAATGGCATTTGAATAATCACATATGGAGTTTGAATTTGAATCTTGTATTCAAACCAACTTCATTTAAACTGTTGCTAGTTGCATTAGCTCAAAACACATTCATATTGCCATGTCATGAGCATGCATCATATTGTGCATTGCATTGATTGTATTTCTTCTTTGTTGCCGGTATCTGTTCCCTCCCGGTAGACGATGTTCCGACGTTGTGATCGTTGACACTGATGAAGACTCAATGTTATCTTCAGAAGTGCCAGGCAAGCAAAACCCCCTTGTTCATTCCGATACAATCCTAATCTCTCGCTCCTGCTCTCTTTTAATGCATTAGGACAACACCGATTCATCTGTTACTTGCTGCGGTAGCTGAACCCCTTTATCCTTTGCATGACCTGTCATTGCCACAGTAAATAGACGAAACCCACTAGCATGAGTAGAAGTTGTTTGAGCCCTGTTGTGCCTACTCATTCATGTTTGTTTGTCATGCCTGCTACTGCTTAGAGTTGAGTCAGGTCTGATTCATCGGGGATGAATCAGAGGCGTGTGAACATGTCCTACTGTGTGTGAGCTAAGTGTGTGAACACGATTTGGTAAAGGTAGCGGTGAGAGGCCATGTAGGAGTACATGGTGGGTTGTCTCATTGCAGCCGTCCTCAGGAACTGAGTTCTGTGTTTGTGATCCATGATTCAGCTACTACCATACATTGGGCCCTGAAATATGACCCCGCTCGACTTCTTATTCACCCTCGTCCTCTGTCCAGGAGTTGCAAGTAGTTTCTGGTGTTTGTAGTATGCTGGAGGCCGTGGACAGCGCTGACCGGAGGGGTGGGCTATGATGCGGTAGGCACGTGGCCGGGTATACCGGGCGCCCGTTTGGTGTCACGGAACCCTGTTCACATCGTTTGGGGCTGTGAGCGAAACTCCGGCCGGATCTCCTCATGGATGGAACCCGAATAGGCGATAAACCTGGACTAGAGACTTGAGTGTTTAGGTAGGTCGTGGTCTACACCCACGTCGGCTTTCGCTTGAAGTCTGCCGAGCACATGTCGTGTGCAGACGCTAAGTGGTGGAAACATGTATGACGAAGTACACCCCTGCAGGGTTAACATCATCTATTCGAATAGCCGTGTCCGCGGAAAAGGACTTCTGGGTTGCTTATATCAGTTCATAGACAAGTGAAAGTGGATACTCTAAAATACGCAAGATAAGCGTGAGTGCTATGGATGGCGTTCTCGTAGGGAGACGGGAGCGGATCCATAGTGGTGTATTGATATGGTGAATATGTGGACTCGTGTGCGCCACCTCAAAGAGTCGCTTGCAGTCGTAGTTTAGGATAGCCACCGAGTCAAAGCTGGCTTGCTGCAGTTAAACTCCACCACCCCCTTTGTTGATAATGATGCATATGTAGTTAGTTCTGATGTAAGTCTTGCTGGGTACATTTGTACTCACGTTGCTTAATTTATGTTTTTGCAGAGAGACTTCAGTCTCGCTAGTAGTTCCACGTGGACTTCGATGTTTAGCTTGTTACCTCAGCTACAATCTTGTGCCCCGGCAGGATCTGGTAGATAGTCAGGCTTCTCAGCCTTTTTCAGTTATAGATGTCTGTACCCAGACATGATAGCTTCCACTTGTGCTTTGATTTGTATGATCTGATTGTTGGGTCATGAGACCCATGTTTGTAATATCTCGCTCCTCGGAGCCTATTGAATAAATTACTTGAGTCGTAGAGTCATGTTGTGATGCCATGTTGTATTTGCACATATCGAGCATATTGTGTGTATGTTATTGAAATGCTTGGTATGTGTGGGATCTGACCATCTAGTTGTTTATCTTTAGTAGCCTCTCTTACGGGGAAATGTCTCCTAGTGTTTCCACCGAGCCATGGTAGCTTGCTACTGCTCCGGAACACTTAGGCTGGCCGGCATGTGTCCTTCTTCGTTCCTGTGTCTGTCCCTTCGGGGAAATGTCACGCGATGAATACCGGAGTCCTGTTAGCCCGCTACAGCCCGGTTCACCGGAGTCCTGGTAGCCTAGTGCTACAGCCTGGATTCACTCGCTGATGACCGACACGTTCGATGCTGGGTCATGGATGCCTGTCCCTGTAAGTCTGTGCCACCTTGGGTTTACGACTAGCCATGTCAGCCCGGGCTCCTTATCATATGGATGCTAGCGACACTGTCATATACGTGTGCCAAAAGGCGCAAACGGTCCCGGGCAAAGGTAAGGCGACACTCGTGGGAATACCGTGCGTGAGGCCGCAAAGTGATATGAGGTGTTACATGCTAGATCGATGTGGCATTGAGTCGGGGTCCTGACAGCGTTGGTATCAGAGCTTGACTGTCTGTAGGATTACCAAGCCAAACTGGTCGAAGTTGAGTCTAGAAATTCTTTAGTTATATAAGGGAATTGATTGTGGGATGGAACGTAAGGCTCTTTTACTCCTTATACCTTATGCCCTTCTGATCTGAGTCATCTTATCTTTCCTACGGGGATTAAGAACTAGGCTATCTCTTCTTGCTATTAGGACCACGTGTTACTAATCACTAGACTTATAAGATTGTTGGATTTAAGTCTCAGTTCAGTTCCTACTACTTCCGTATGTTAATTGTTGATCTCGGAACCTTGATATTGTGCTTCTGAGTGGTTATGCCACCATTTTGTAGTATGTATCAAATCTTTTTGAGCATTTATAGCCGTTATGCTATCCGAGTCATCCCAGGTTTCTAAATAGTCCGATGCGTTTGCAAAATCCTTTCCCTCTGGTTTCGATGTTCCTTTATGCCACCTCAATCACACTAATTGTTGAGTTGAGGTACTCTACTGCCTCGACCTTTATGTTGGAGTTATTATTATGACCCTAGGTGTCTCAGGGGATCATCTAGTGGTCTAGCCATGATTTGTGTCCTAGTGTGATGATTCTGGCCTTTATTCTCGAAAGCATTCCGTGATGCTACTTAGTAGTAGGTATTCTACTCCTGGGTTTGAACCCGAGATTCACCCTACTTACTTCATGTTGATAGTAATTGCTAGCTCCCTTAGGTTATTAGTAACCTTTGCGTTAGTCCTCGAGGTCCATGGTATATCGTTCTTCTAAATACCATGAACCATTATGGCAGAAGTTTGTTGGATCAAAAGATCACAACAGGCCCTCTATGAGTTCTCCATTCTATATTGCGACTCTGCCAGCTCAACCTTTCTGCATGGGTTATCCGGAAGAATTATGTTGAACTTGGTTCGACATACTAATCTATGCATCCACAACTCAGAAAGTTATATGTTCCTTTGAGTTGTCCCTCTTTAGTTGTCTACTGACCTTCGTCTATCAATTGATAGTCAAGAGTATGCATGCATTCGTTTATCGATGCCTATTACTCTTGTGGTCCGTCAAGCCATTCTATCGTAGAATGATAGGAGAAACAAACTCCAGTACCTCTTCCATATCTAGGATTGGGTCAAAGCAATTGTGCTCCGCAGATCAAAATGCCAGCCCACCTTTTTGATTCTGTTCTACCCTGAAGTATTACCGTCTTTATGTCAGGATTTTCATGGGGATTGCACCGGCTCTTGTGAATTCTTGATGTAGTGATACTTCTCGCCATCATTATTCATCCCTCGGTTCCGTGTTGTCGCAACCGGAATGCCGACAAGTGAATCGTGATGTGTGAATTCAATACTCCTAGCAACCTTGTTGCTTGGTAGTTAATGGACAATAATTTCATTCTTAGCGTGTTTGTTTTTGAATCGTCCTTCTAAGACTGATCGTGCTACCTAGTCCTTATTTCGGTGCACCCTTTGATTGATGAGTTAGGATCTTGTCAAGACCTCACTCATTTGATCATATCGTCTTGCCCTCAAAAGCAAGATTGTTCTCGAGCTTAGTAACATATCGGTGGTTCGTGATTTTCCGAAGATCTTCTCAGAAGTATTACCAGGTTGTCACCTGACCGCTGTGTTGAGCTCGTGATCAAGTCGGTTTCTTGTGAACCACCCTTCTCCAAGAATCTGTGTTGGATATCCCTGAGCTAGTTGGTTAAGCTAGACAACAACTTGGAGGGTTGGAAGATAAAAGCTTGCCTGACTTAGTTCGTCTCAAAGGGATATTCTTGTGTAGTGTGTGTTGAAGAAAGATGATATCTTCATCGATTGGTCCCTGTGATCAGTTGCCGGACCTATTGTCTTATCAATCCTTTGATTGAGTGTGGGCTATCGTCAAATCAAATCAGTACCAACGATTCTCGTAATGTTGTCTTATTCGTGGTTGATCCCTCGAGCATACACCATTACATCTTTGGTCTGACCAATGATATCACCGTGTTCACTTAACTATGGAATTCCTTTAAAAGGAAACCTAGATGAATTGTTGTTGAGCCCATTGGCAACATCCTTATCTCCTCCATGATGTTGTTGAACATTAAGCTAGTGTTGGAAACTTTTGAAAGCATTTTCTTCATGCTAGCTCATGAAGTATTTATTTGATGAAAGGAGTGACTTCCTCTTATACACGTGCATTTGGTGAAAGTTGCCGCCGTGAATTTGAGAAAGATTGTTTTGTTTCCTTTGGAATCATCCCCAAATCAGTCATGCACACGTGCAAAGTATTCTGTAGTCTGGAGGCTTGCAACCTTCATTCTGTATGTGTCCCTAGCACACTAAGCCACTGATTGACTTGTTCAAGGAAAAGAAATCTATGCTTGGGATCTAATCCATGGACTTGCATAAAGACTTCGATATCCTCGATGATGGT
Organism: Triticum dicoccoides; assembly: GCF_002162155.2. Lineage (NCBI taxonomy): Eukaryota > Viridiplantae > Streptophyta > Magnoliopsida > Poales > Poaceae > Triticum > Triticum dicoccoides. The sequence continues at coordinate 425,483,589 of NC_041380.1, forward strand.
TCTCCACCTGATCTCGGTAGTGTTTTATTGTAAGACTACCACGTGGTCATGCTTGTCTAGGACATCGTGTTCACATGTTGTAGCAGAACCAGCTCATGTTTTGGAGCTTACTATCGTAGTTCATTCCCCGAGAATCTCGCAACGTCATATCGTCGATTTGTGTTGCAAACTTTCATTTTTCTTCCTAGACTCGATGAGTCTGGAATATCCTGACACCAACCAGATCTGAATCTCAGGCAGATATGATGGTTTGGAACATTTCCCAAGAACTATAATATTGGTCCCTCGATAACCGGTAAAGTGGATGTCGTGGCCAACACACCCAGCCGGAAGACCTATTATTGTAGTATCTTGTTTGAGGAAGTTGGCCACCTCCCCATAGGGATTTCGTAGAATTTACTCCCTAGTTGCCCCTATGGATTTTGAGATCCCGAAGTCCGACCTTTTTACTTGATGTTCTAGATATCAAACCATATCTATGAATGGGTTACACTAGCACATCAAGGAGAACATTAGAAGCGGAGTGCTAAATGTCTCTCGGTCGATCATCCAGATTTTATTTCCTTGGCCCCGCCAAGGGTGAAATCTAAGAAAGTGTTATCTTCCTTTGCATCTGCATCATCCATCATCATTCATCATGGTAGCAAGTTGTGTTGCCAGGATCCTTGACACGGATATTGGTAAAACCTTGATGATTGTGGAAATGCTCAAGTTCTTGAGAGCACGCACAAGCGCTACGTGATATCATCGGCACTAAATGGGATTCCTCTCAGTTTCCTCGGCAATGCTATGACCTTTTCAAACAGTGAATTCACTCTTTATTGTTGGGTTCTTCCCCAGTTACCAGAATCATTCCCAGCATTTGCATTTTGTTCCCAGCCTGCACCGCCAATGTGCCATTCTACCATGGGTCTCTTCCATTTCCGGTGATAAGCAAATTCATCCATTACGTTGACTTCAACAAGGTAATCCACATCATCCAAGTTCGGGTATGCCATTCTACCGAACCCCTCTAAATGATCGATTATGATTCGCCTTAAGCTGGTATAAAGAGTTTCAAGGATCTTTGAATCAAAGGTAATTCTTTTTGCCACTTAAGGGGATATTTCTACAAGTCACCTTCCCTAAGGTGAATTGTTATGGTATCATGGCAACTCAAACTCCTCGCTACGTTGACAATCATTTACCACCTTCTTAAGCGTGAAATTGTTGTCTACCTAGTGAACCTTCGTCATCTGCCTCACTCCATTCTTATGGATGTGTGCTTCGTCTCTCAGCTCGAGAGATGTTGCTATGTCTCATTCCGTGAGTTAATCCTGAGTTGTTCGACCTTCGAGAAGAACCATTCTTTTAGGGTCTTTCCTTTCCTCTCGTTGTCATGTTAGTTGGAGTTCTCAGAGCAAGACTTCGAGAAAATGATGGTGAACAAATCAACGTTCAGTTGAAGTGCAACCTGGATCGTGAAGATTGTACTAGTTTGCGTTCCCCCTTCACCTTACCCTACGCTTGAATCTCGGGACGAGATTTTTGTTTACTGGGGGTGAGCTGTCACAGCCCCAGATCAGCCCTTGTTTGTTTTTGCTTTAGCATCCATGCAACATGTTTAAATTTTATGAAACTTGAAATGGGGATGACAAACCCTAGCACTAAATAAAATGCAATTAGGATCAAAATAAAAATATTTTCAATAAACCCAGAATGCCCTTTAGAAAAGTTCATTATTTTTGTTTAAGGTGAAAACCCCTGCCATCAATGATGCACATATTTCTAGGCCATTCTGGATTTTTGAATTAAATCCTATTGTATTTGACCTTGGGCATTTAAATACTATAAATAATTTAAATGTTCGAATAAATGTTGGAAATTGTTAAGGGTCACTGAAATAATTCAGAAAGCACCCACAATTGTTTCCAGGATTTTATAAAATGATTTGGTATTTTAAATCAAATCAAAAACCAAATAGCAGAAATAGAAAAGAAATAAAAGAGAGAGAGAGAAGGAAGTTACCTGGCGCCCACTTACCTGGCCCAGCACGGCCCAGCCCATCTCCACTCCCCCTGTCGTCTTCCTCCTCGCCAGAAGGACCGAGGCATGGCGCGCGCCCGAGAGGCCTCGGCCACCTCCTGCTTCCCCTGGCCACCTCCTGCTTCCTCTCGTCGCCCTGGACCCCGTCCGCGACGCCAAGCACCCTCCCAGGCCTCGCACTCTCCCCGTGCCTTCTCCCCCCCCCCTTCTCTGGCTCCCTCTCTCTTCCACCGAGCGGAGCCCCGTCGCCACC